>NC_069112.1:10932292-10992292 GCF_025612915.1 Magallana angulata | reverse complement strand
CGTGCAAAACTCATGTCATGTCCATATCTATTTTATGAATAAACATTGGAAATTCCAAAATCAGACAAAAATTCATTAAAACTTGAAGGTGTGTAATGACCTTGACACAAAGGGCATTTGGACAAGTTCAAGTTCAAGGTCATTGTTCATAAAAATGCTTAATTCCTCTGTGTTATTCTAATATTAATTGAACGGTACATTTTTACACGAAGCTTGCTTGTGTCAGGTCTTTTAATCAAATTAATAAGATTATCATTCCCGTCCCTCTGATTATGGCCTGCTCCGATGCATTTTATTTTCTTTTCTTTAAATTGGGTAGAACAAAAATTTCGAAAAAAAATCAGACTCTGTATACCAAAAAATTCGAAACAGATAATGATTGCTTGACATGTTGATTATCGTTTGATTCCATTCATGTTTGTTATTATACGGATGCAAATGTCTTCATGCATTAACGGTTAAATTGAAATAAAATGGAGTTTAAAGAATATAAATTGGTTGTGTACTAGTATCAACAATTCTAAAAAAAAAATAGAGCAGTTGTTATCGATAGAACATGGTTAAAAAGATAGCATCCATCAATTTCTATTATAGAAAGATATTTGATGTATTTTCGTCTTAGCAGGGTTATCATTTGTAAGCTTGCTCACAGTAATTCTAGGTTTTTTTTAAACTAAGAAGTATGCGTATAGTATGAATAAAATTGATGTGTTAAGATACGATGGATGCTTGATAGAGAATAAGTCAAAATCATTAAAAAAAAAACTCTACCGATCAACGGTTTAAGACCGACGGACCTAATTTGCTCTGCGCAGATTTATCGCGCACCCAAAAAAGGGATTGTTATGAACATCGAATAATCAATATTACGTCACAATCACTAAAACTTAACGAAAAATCGCTTGTGACATAATAAATAACTGTTCAACGTCATCAATACACACTTTAATGCATGTAGTGGGTGATCTTGCTTCTATTAAACATAGGATTTTCAACATTATTTACTATGTGGAAATTTTGCTAGAGGATGTCAAAGCTCTGCAGTGAGGTAATATAAGCTAACGTTATTTATACATGTAAGCATCTCCATAGATTTTTTGACAGAGTTTGAGACAGTGAACAAATCATTTACATTTCGATCTGCATCAATGCTCGTATAGAAAAAAATATAAAAAAAACCGACCCTGCTCTTAAAAAGGCCGACTTTAGTTTTCATTGCGCACGTTTTTGCGCATTATGGTAATAAACAGTGAACATATACATTAAATAAAAAGTTTTTGCTATCATTTTTTAAAATTGTACACAATAAACAAGATGCCGAGAAAAATAAAGGCAAATTTTATTTCCAAACAATTTGTACAGTAGGTGAGCGTTGCCATTCTGCTTTTATGACGTTATGATAAAATGAAGCTTTTCAGGAGTGCGTTCAAAGAAATAACATTAAGGACGTTGTTTACTCAGGGTTTGAGTTCTCAAACCCGGATTGTTAAAAAGTTCAATTTTATGAGTAAAATTTGTTTTAAATGCAAAAAGTATTTATGAAATGAATTATTATTGACATAACAATTAGAATTTTTACTAAGTTATGGAATTAGCCTCTGACAAAATTTAGCAAAACTTTTAGCAAAACAGAGGAAGTTCGGACTAAATTTTTTAGTTTTTGTTTTCCACTGAAATATTTTTGGTAGTACTATAATATTTAAAGTTAAGATTTTATTTGTTAGTCAACATAATTTTGCATATTTTCTGTTGGTTTTATCATGCTTTTTCGTTTAGATAATCGTATGGCACACACTACAAAAACATTGAAAAATGCTTAAAAATGATAAAAGACACCATATATCAAAATTTTGATCATTGACCTCATATAAATTTTATGCCAGCAGAAAAAAGTCAAAATACTTAGTTGAATACTATTAATGCCTTAGCATTATCATCATTCAGATTTTGTTATATTGAATCAAAAATGGGTAGTAATTTGAAAAATGATAGAGGAAATTCGGACTAGAATATCTATAAAAATTGTGAATGAAATCTCAATGCTTTGTATCTTTTTAATGTCACTACCATTCATAAACTGTATTTCATTTGTTCAAGAGTTAAGCAATTTTTATGTTTTCACAATTAAGAAAATCTCAATCATAGTGTAACATTTTTACGGATTTTTCTTAAAATTTCCAAAAATATTCAATGACCATTATCTCAAAAAGTAGGTCATTGACCTACTTTTTTGAAAGTGAAGAATTACACTACCACGTAAGGTCTATAACACACAATAGCTGGTTTTTCATTACCATCAGTGAATTGTTTTTTTCATTAATTCTGAGTAAACGTCATCCTTAAAGAAAAAGTAAAATGCGTACTCCTTTGCAGGTCTATACACATAATGAAGCTATCCTCGGGGGCATTTTTCAATTTTTTTTAATGAATCCATTATACCTACATATGTTAATCTTAAAATTTGCAGGAGAGCGTAAAAAGAAATAACATTAAAGGCAAGTGAAAAGCTGTCAATGTGACAGCAAACCGGGTTTTCTTTTATGTTAACTGTATCCATAATCCTTGTCAACCCGTATCCAGTGAAATGGAGTACCCTATATGCAATATTTTGCCAAAAAATGAATAAGTTCAAAAGCTAGTATTTTTTCATAAATAATCAGAAATCAAAATCCTAGCAATATGCACACTTCTGATATATGTACAATTAATCTGCAAAAGAACAACTTTTTATCTTGAAAACTGTAGGAGGAGTTATCCGTACAATGAGGGTACATGTACCCTATATGCAATATTTTGCCTAAAAATGACTAAGTTAAAAAGCTATTATTTTTTTGATAAATTATCAGAAATCAAAATTCTAGCAATATGCACACTTCTGGGATATATGTACAAATAATCTGCAAAAGAACAACTTCTTATCTTGAAAACTGTAGGAGGAGTTATCCGTACATTGAGAGTACCTTATATGCAATATTTTGCCTAAGAATGACTAAGTTCAAAAGCTGGTATTTTTTTTTTGGATAAATTATCAGAAATCAAAATTCTAGCAATATGCACACCTCTAGCTAGTATAAGTACAATTGATCTGCAAAAGAACATCTTCCTATCTTGAAAACTGTAGAAGGAGTTATGCGTACAATGACGGTACCCTATATGCAATATTTATATATAATATAAGTTCAACAGCTGGTATTTTTTCGATACATTATTGGAAATCAAAATCCTAGCAACATGCACACTTCTGATATATGTACAATTAATCTGCAAAAGAGCAACTTCCTATCTTGAAAACTGTAGGAGGGGTTATCCGTACAATGAAGATACCATATATGCAATATTTTGCCAAAAAATACTAAGTTCAACAGCTGGTATTTTTTCGATAAATTATTGGAAATCAAAATCCTAGCAATATGCACACCTCTGATCTATGTTCACTTTATCTGCAAAAGACAACTTCCTATCTTGAAAACTGTAGGAAGAGTTATCCGTACAATGAGGGTATCCTTTTGGCAGCCGCCCGCCTGCCCGCCATTATTACCATTTTTATAACCGGGTTTCCCGTTGGAAAACCCGGTTAAAAAAGTAAAATGCGTACTCCTTTGAAGGTCTATACACAGAATGAAGCTATCCTAAAGGGCATTTTTCTTAATTTGTTCATGAATCCATTATACCTATATATGTTAAACTTAAGATTTGTTAAACAAATATATAGCAAAATATGGTGTATTTCTATGCCCCCCCCCCCCTTTCGAACAAGGGAGGGCATATTGCATTGCTGCTGTCTGTCTGTCGGTCGGTCCGTCGGTTTCTGCTCTTTTTCTTCGCAGAGGATGAGCATATTAAAATGAAATTTGGTATACAAGTTTATCATAATAATATCTAGGTCAGTTTCTATATTTGGTAAGATAGAGCAATTTTCGAGTTATGGCCCTTGGACGTAGGAAAATGTCAGTTATTTGCAGTTTCCGCTCATTTTCTTCCCAGATGATGAACACATTGAAATATCAAAGTACAGAAGAGCTGACGGGAGTTGATTTTATCGATGTTTATTTTAAAATCAATGATATGTTATTTTGCATGACAACTACAGGTAGTCTCTAATCTGTATTTGAATTACGCAATTTTTATAATATGAATTTCCGGACTTTTTCGAATGTTGATAAAATAAACCCATATGAATCATGTTGAGTAATATTTAAAGATAGAATAAATTCAATCAAACTGTATAAATATTTCTGGAAAATTTATGGATCCAAGCAATATTGAACTCTCGTCTCGTTCAACCAAACGCACGGCGATCGCCGTTAATCCCCGACAAGCAAGAGAGACACTGCTTGTCGGAGATTTACGGAGACAGCAGAGCGTCGAGTTAAACGAGACTATATTGATCTCTGGCGTTAGAATACATACAACTACAAAAAATATCTAAATTGTTCGTACCATTTAAAATCTGACTATTTTCAAGGTATTTATAAATGTTTCCTTGAAAAACAATGCTTTTGCATACATTATTTCGAATTTATCAATTATTCTCAAAAACTAATTCTTGTCAGCGACGATGATTTGTGCTTTGGTCCAAACACTGTTTCACTTTCGGTTTGTCATAGTGACTGCATAGGAGAGTTGATTAAAATCAACTCCCAAAAATTTAGTATTCAGGTTTATCATGATAATATCTAGGTTAAGTTCTATATTAGGTACGATTGAGCAATTTTCAACAAAATTATACACTGGATGAAATATCTGGTTTCAGCGCTGCGGAAACCCTTTGGAAACTCTGCGGAAACTTAAGGTTACTTTAAGTTTCCGACAGGTTTCAGCACGGAAACCTCAAGTTTCATTAAGTTTCCGCAGTGCTGAAACTTAGGCTGTCCATGAATCCAAATGGTTTCCGCAACGGAAACTTACTGAAACTTGAAGTTTCTGCATAGTTTCAATCTCCATATACGTTCGGGATACATATTGTTTACAAATGGTTTCCGCGACGGAAACTTACTGAAACTTGAAGTTTCTGCATAGTTTCAACCTCCATATACAATTGGGAAACATATTGTTTACAAAGGGTTTCCGCAACTGAAACTTACTGAAACTTTTTATATTTTTGCTTTCACAAAAGCTGAGCAAGGTTTCTACTTTATGTAAAAACAAAACAATTTCAAGCAGTTCCAAATTTATTTTGTTCAAAAATCTGAGATTGTTTCCAATAATAAATAAAATACAGCCAAGATACAATAATGGAGAAACATCCATTTGGCAATTCCCTTATTAGGGACTTTTATTTAAAAAATGATAAAATTGCACAAGAAAAAAAACTCCCATAGAAATCTTTACATTTGTATTTTTTTTCATCTCGATTAAATGCCAATCAAATCTCCCTTTAAAAATGAAACAAAGATCTTACTTTTTTAAAAATATGAATGCAATTTACAAAATAACTGCACGTACATGAATAAACAAAGAAAACTTCACTGTTACATGAACATGATACACTTGTCTCAATTTGTTTTGAACTACAATGAATATGTACACCATAAAATATTTTTGAAAAGTCTAAAGTATCCATCTTTAAAAAAAAAAATACACTACAAGATAGTAGTTGACTATAGAGGTATGACCCAGATTTGATTTGAATATGTCAATAAGTTCCAAAATGAGGTCAAAGTGACCCACTTACAAGTTGGGATAAACCTTTTCTTTGTTAGTAATATAATCTAATGTTTTACAATAGAACAGGATTTGATATCATTTTTTTGATAATCCATTAAGTCCAAAGTGAACTTTTCATTTCCACCCATGATGTACCAACTGATCAGATTTTAATATGTTTTACGGTGCGACCGTTGGGGCGAGCACAGCATGTGATCAAACAATCAATTATAATAAATTAATAAAATAAAATTAACAACGTGAAATTTGAATGCCAAAAAATAAAACATACCTATTTTTCAGTAAATTTTCATTATTCATAGTTTACAAGATTTGTTATAATTTATTTATATGTAGAACAATAGTTTAATCTCAGATACAATGTTGTTAAATAATAAAGATTTTAATATATAAATATTCATTGCACTGCATCTCCTCTTTTAAAGTGATTGTGATTATGATTGATTGATTGATTTCCCCCTTTTTTTTGCAGTAGACATTTTTTCTTAAACTTACATATAAAACTTGACTCATCATAGTGCTCCCCCCATGCTAATTTTTTTTTCATTTTTGTCAATTTATACATAGAAAATCGACTTACCATGGATTTGCCCCTCCACTTTAAAAAAAATAATTAATGTTTAATTCTATTTTTAATTTACGCTTAAAAATATTTGATTATCATGTTAAAAGAACATGGTGTTGCCCCCCCCCCCCCCCGCATGTAATAAATGGAAGTGAAAATAAAGAAACCATTGATCGATGAACTGCTAAAGAGCTGAAGGATTAGAATTTTCATGATTTATTTTTCTTTTTGCTTGCAAAGATTTTTTGGATGAGGCTGCCATCCACTCACCCACCCCCTTTAAAAAAAGGCGCTGCTACGTATAACGTTACGTTTCAGGAAATTACCGTAATTATAGTGAATAAAATATTTGTGAGCATTCATCTAAATTAGTGCAATTTACAACTGTTTCCTGTATCTGAAGAAATGTCCTTATTCGTCAGCTGTTCTTTATCTTAGCCTTTGCAAGATTTTGAGAGGATTTTGGTCATTTCAGCAGATTTACAATAACTTCAATTAGAGTAATTTCCCCTTATCAGTGCTTACATGTATTGTGACGTCAAAGCTGACGTTGGTTAAGTGTCGTCTTACTCTTTAAAACTCCCCTGAGAAATAAAAGTATGCGAAGTATACTGTTTTATTTACTTAAAAAGCATGATGTTCTTAAAATTACACATCTTATAAGCTTTTCAAAAGTTTTACTTTGATTCTCGGGAGAACGTGATGTTGGAACGTGAGGTTGGAAACCATTGGTACTATGAATTGTGGGTCAAAATTTACTGACTCCGAAAAAATATATCGGATCAATGTGTAAACGTTTGTGACGTCACACGATTATTTTTGATTGAAAGTGTACTGAGGTGAACTTTAGAGGTAACATTGACTGTATGTCGCTTACATCGTTATTGTTTTTACTGTCTAAATTTGTCTTGCTGATTCTCGTGAGAGTGTGAAGTGATAAAAATTGCCATGATTACAGGGAACTACTGGGACGATTAAAACGATGCATTACTGGTCCGATTTACTGACGCCAAAAAAATCCGTTGAATGAATGTGCAACTAGTCCGAATTTTCTATACACACACGCCTTGCCGGTAGAGCTCGCTTCGCGCCGGCGCTGCGCGCCGGCGAGCTGCGCTCGCTAATATCATAAGCCTGTCAGTATTTAATAGATGACCCAGAGGGAGATATGAAAAGCTTGTTGGCCAATAAAAAGCTAACAATGGAGCAGTCTGTCAAATCATGTGCAAAAATATGATGTACACATTTAATTAATTATGCTGATTGCAACACACTTCATTCCTGATGAATATTCTTCTTTACACACGGTTTACCTTCCTACATTTCACTACTTTACCTACATTAATATTTTTAAATCCAAGACATGAAGTAAAATATACATTGTTTATATATGACAAGTATTACTACATGTACATGTACTTGCTTTTTGTAGCATGAATGTATAAAATACAAAGTATCACACAGATCATTCACCTTACAATTCTCATCAATACCAGCATTTTACTTATGATATAAAAGCTAATTCCAATTATATATTAGTTACATAACACAGATGAAAATAAAACCCACATGGAAACAACTTTCCATCCAAGTAATTTTGTTATATAAAAATTGTAATTACATGGGGTATATGTTGTCTTTATATATTTTCATATACGACATAATTGAATATTGTTTGGTGTATTTTATCATTTTATCATATATCTATCTCCTAATGCAGTGTTTTTACATTTAAGATTGGTTTCTTAATTTTTCATATTGCTGCAAATAAAAAACTAAGTTATCAATAAATGTTTAAACAAAGAAAATGGAAAAAAAAGTAGTTAACACTAATCAACTTGGGGGTGTGAGGATATATGTTACATGGAGTCTAATATTTTATGCTATATTTGCAAATATAACACATTATTTAAGAAAATGAAAGTTAATATCTGCAAGGTCTAATCAATCATTTAATAAGTCAAAACCATGTGATTTTCTAAGATTCTAGCTTACAGACAGACATTGTAATATACTGGTATTTGATCATATAAAAAAAGTACTTTTATAGTTTATAGGTTTTTTTGAAATGAGAATACTTTACAGTGAAAAAGTTTTGTTCTGCAGAGGTTTAGTCGGGTCGTAGAGATGTGTCCATTCGAATCAATAAGGAGTGTCCTTGGCTGTTGTTGATGTAACCCGAGTCGTAGTTTATGGAAATAGGCCTTTTTGGGGGACTTTCGAGCATTGTCCAGACCGGTGAAGCACTCATATGATCACATCATGGCTAAAGCAGACTTAGTAGTTCTGGACAGTGGTAGCATTAAAATTCTTCTTCTTGCAATGAACTTGTTCCTTTCACTGGGCTGTACTTTATGTCTGTTCTATTTATCTTAAACATGAATAATAAAGTTTCATTTAGATTTTTAAACAATAAACAGAAGTCATTCAGCCTAACATGTAATAAAAGCATTCTGAATAAAATTCTAAATACAGAAGCTACTATGCAGTTGCCAGTTGCTGTTTAAACTATGTCATATAATGACTACAGTAGTATCTGGTCTAAAATGTTTCATTTTATGTTTGAAGCTATGTTATTTTCATTTTGATTCAATTATTGCTTGTTGAACAATGGAAAAACTTATCAACAATAAGTGTGTTTCACCCCCCCCCCCCTCCCCCAATCAACCTCCTTTTCAAGAACTTAGACCTGGATTTCCCAAAAATTACTACAGTAAATTATAAACATCCAACACATGTATAAGTTAATGGTGAACATAATCAATTTCAAAGCAATACCTTGCGTTCACATCGTCCAGCTGGTCAAAACATTCACCAGAAGGATGCAACTAATCACCGGAAACATTGACTTTGTATGCTGTCAATGCTGAAAAAGAAAAACGTGAAAGATTTCATTTTCCGGATTTAATTAATAATTTTTTTTCGTTACATTTAGAGTTTGTAAATTGAATAATGTGCGAAAGATTCATTGTTCGTCTTGTTTACCAACCAAGCATTCATATAATAGGGACGTTTATATAATTATATATGTGTATACCCTGGATAATCTTGATTATCATGCATATAAAGTTGGTTAATGGTTAACTTGGCCAAAACGTATATCTAAAAGAGATACGGTAATAAAAATTAAAACGCCGAACCAAGTTTGAAAAAATGACGCCATCTTGATTTGATGGCGCGAGATCTCGTATACAAATGAGAGATAACGTAGAGCCTTGAAAATGTTATTGGGAGTATCTATATTGTGAATTAAGTTACCTTGACATGAGTTCTTCGTTCCTGCATTATATCCTTGTTGTAGAGGCTATGAATGCTTCTCAATTCTCCATTTTACAACAGCACCTTCTTGTCCATTTTAACCTTCGCTCGGAATCATAAAGTGCGCCAATACTGACCAATCAGAACCCGCTAAATCTTGTAAAAGTGCATCTTGGGATAGTTTAAAATGAATAATGTTTAATCAAAATTATCATTTTTTACCGAATAGTATACTTTTTACGTGTATATTTATTTTAAATAAGAACTGTCGGAGTCAGTATTTCCTGGTTAAATACGACAAAGTATTGGCGTGTGTTTGTTACAATTGTATTTGTAACACGTGATAAACCAAAAAAAAAATGGCCGACCGTTTGTTTACAAATGTCTAATGAAATTAAACAAGTTTTAAGGAACATATGTATCAGATTTTGTCTTTAACTATATTTTATTTACATGTACTGATGATTTTGCCAAACTAAATATGATAGAGCCATATATAGTTTACTGACAAGTTAGTCTTGACTTGTCCAATTTTCACCGCGATTCTAAGCACGGTCATCATGGTCATATTCTTATTCAAAATATAGAGGTGTGAAAATATTATGTTCATCACAAAGCAGGTTCTGCATGAACACACAGAAATCACAAATATATTTAGAGGCCGATCAATTAACGGGGTCCTGTTAACAGCGTTCACCCATACGGTGAATTTACAACTACGATGAATTGATGGCAATTATTTTACAGTTACACATGTGCACTGATTGGTCATGCGATGAACAGTACGTTAAGAATACTTATGAAATTAAAATACAAACGCGTTAAACGTACACGTCGGACTGATATATAAACAAAATATAATTTTAATTATTTGGTATACTTTCTACATCAAATGTATACGAATGTATAATCAAATTTTAAAAATGGGATTAAAATCACGTGCACCACATGGCTAGTGCTGGATTTTAAACTGATTTTGTAATATAACGTATAACTTCAGTAAAATTATAAATAATGCTTATTATATCTTATAACAGAAACATGTGCATGTTTCATAAACATGTATCAATATCTGTGTTTACAGTACAGAAAGTAAATACAAAGTATAGAAATGCACGAATCACATAGGCGTCGAACCGGGGGGGGGGGGGGGGGGGGGGCTAAGGGGGGGGGGGGCTTAGTGCAAAGTTAGACTTAACCAGTAGGCATATAGCCCCCCCCCCCCACTTTTTCTCGCCGGAAATGTAATTATTCCTAAATTTACCTTGAAAGATTGAGAAGTTGGAGTAATAGGCATACTAGCCCCCCCCCCCCCCCCCCCCCCCCCCCCCCCCGACACGGATTAGGAATTTCATGATTTTGGGAAAAAAAATTGGGGTAGGGAAATTTATTTTCGGAAGCATATAGTATAGGTAACCCCCCCCCCCCCCCCCCCCCCCCCCACGGATTAAGATTTTCATGATTTTGGGAATTACGGTTTTTCCTCAATATTTCTGAGGATTAGTCTAGCCCCCCCCCCCCCCCCCACTTTCATTTTGCTTCCGACGCCAGTGAATCATGATAGTCATACATGTAGTAAAGTCTGAAATGCATGTAAATAATTAAACAATTATTATATTAGACTCAAACTCCAAATGGGTTTTACTTGTTATTATCAACTGTAGAATTTAAAAAAAAAAAAATTCCTGTGTACATGTGTTGGCGTGGTATTAAAAAAGAATTGAATTAGCTCTAAACTTCAGGTCGTACGAATATTTGGTACGATTTGTAAAAATTTACTACGACTTTACCTTAATTCGTTTGCTTAATTAGTTACTGAACCTCAAGGCTCATTAAAATGATAACTAAATGATTTAAGAAGGAGTCTTACAAAATAGGTATATTAATTTATTTTACTAAATAATTATAATTTACTTATCAGTTTTACTAACTCAGGTACACACAAATTGAAAAAAAATTCCCGCCGGGCTCCAGTTATAAACTCACGCTTCGTACTGTGTATATGTTATGTAACAGTCTTTTGTTCACTCCTGACAGAAAAAACCCTGCAATCCACACAGAATATACAGGGATATCACAGAAGAGGTCACCTGGACAAAGAATGTATACACATGTATACACGTGCCCGAGTACCTAAGATTAATGATTTCATCATATGCATTAAACAAGATCAGACATCAGTTTTTCTTTTCAAATTCAATTAATTACTTAGTAAGGTTCTTAATCGCCTTATTTGCCACATTTGAAGATAGTTACATAGTTTCAGTCACGCTGAAACCTTACTATACATTTTAGTATGTACGGATTCATTATCATTAGGCTAGAATTAAAATTAAACCTGTTGAAAATAAACGATATCACTATTAAACTCAAATCAATTTTAGTAATAGTTTCAGCAATGCGTAAACCATTTGGAATCTTAACTTAAAGTTTCAGCATACTGAAACCTAGCGGAAATGTTCTGAGACTGATTGATATTTTCATAATAATTTACGCAACTTTTCACATGATTCAAATTTAGTTTCAGCATTGCGGAAACCATTTGGAATCTTAACTTAAAGTTTCAGCATACTGAAACCTAGCGGAAATGTTCTGAAACTGATTGATATTTCCATAATAATTTACACAACTATTCACACGATTCAAATTTAGTTTCCGCATTGCGGAAACCATCTGGAATCTTAGACTAAAGTTTCTGCTGACTGAAACCTAACGGATACTTGCTGAATCGATATAATGGTTTCCGCATTGCGGAAACTATACATGAAACTTCAACTTCAAGTTTCAGCAAGGTTTCCATATAGTTTCAGTTTTGCTGAAACTTGATTTTTCATCCAGTGTTATGACCCTTGGACGTAGAAATATTCTACTTATTTGCAGTGTCCGCTCATTTTCTTCGCAGAGGATGATCACGTTGAAATTAAATTTAGTATACAAGTTGATCATGATATTATCTAGGTCAAGTTCGTTATGGATACGATCGAGCGATTTTCGACAGCGTTATGGCCCTTAAACTTCGCATAGGGTGTACATATTGTAATGGAATTTAGTATACAGGTTTATCTGAATAATATATAGGTCAATTATGATTTTGGGTATGATAGAGCAATTTTCATTAGAGTTATGCCCCTTAAATAGAAAAATTCCAAATATTTACAGTTTACGTTCATTTTCTTTGTGGATGTTTTCCAAGGAGGGGGGCATAAGTGTTTCACAACCATTTCTTGTTATAATTTGTGATGGCCCCACTAAAACCTAGACGGTAGAACTATGTATTTTTATACAGAGGTAGAAAATGTTGTTACTAATCACCTATAACAATTATAAAAACTATTAAAAAACTATTGTCGTATTTTTTTTAAAATCTGCTTCAAATTGCGGACAATTTCTTATATTTTCCAATTGTAAATGTACCTGTATTACGGGGCGCTCTCTCCCGTATAGGACTAACACTGGGCCAACCGTGAGCTTATTCTCTTGTTGTTGGACCCAGCCTCATATAACCTCCAACAAGCCAACACGCGTTTTAGTTTTCAGACTTTTATATAGACTTTACATGAAATATACTTTTACGTGAGTTTGGTATGCATCAGCACCGAAGGTCTGATTCCATGTCGAAATCAATTATCAAACAGCTATTGAGTGACTCGGGACATTTTAGCAGTATGTACATAAAAGGATTAATATGATGAAAGAAGCTTAAGTGTCAATAAACATAAACAGAAGTCAATTAAAAGATTAGCTGTCCATCACTGATTGTGCCTCAGGTGGGATTAATGCTGCGCGGAATTTATAACGTTTATAAAACAGTTGTCGAAATAGATGAAAAGTTTTTGTAACAATTAACACAATGTCCGAAAAACATAATTTACACAATAATTAAAAATAGTCCGAAAGATTGAATTTCACACCGTGACACATGCTTTGCGTCCGCGTAAAACATGTCCTCGTGTTTTGAATTTTTATCATCGACGGTAACCGCGTTGTTGTCTTCTTTGCTGCCTGTGTGGTTGAAATCGGCGGTCAAGTTGTTTATCGTGCAACACGGCCTCTAGATGTTCGTTATCACATTCCAATACATAAATGGTCTGCAGCAGGGCGTTGTTTTGTTCCCTCAGCTGATTGATTGTGTCGTCAGCCTCTGTCTGAATTTTCATTACATATTGAGAATGTTCACTCCCGATATCTTTTAGTTTCCTCTGCATTAAATACATGAGTACTTTATCACCGTGTGCCTCTGCTTCTAATTTTTGTATTTTCTTCACATAAATATCAATGTCAGAACGTTTCTTGGAGCTTTGTTCTCAAATCCGTATTTTCACTTCGAAGTCTTGCGTTCTCAGACTTAGCACGTTGTAGATTTTCAGCCATACTCTTCGTAAGTAGATCGGACTTGCGTAGCTGAATCTTAATGTTGTGTAGCTCAGTTCGTAGAATACTTGAGGTATCAAACAAAGAATGAAATTGATTGTTACGAATTGAATTAAACGGCAATTCTCTCAAAGTACGTTTGTTTTCAAGATATTTGCACAGTCGTTTCATGTCTCGCGTCTTTTTACGACCCAAACCTGCTTCCTTTTCAACACATTTTGTTGGTTTCTTCATCTGTGTAAAACACATTCTGGAATAATGTCCAATTCTGTGACATCGGTAACACTTCTGGTTGAACGCGAAACATAAAACGTTGGGATGCACGTTTCCGAACCTTCCGCACACTGGACGCTGACATAAGGGGAAGCTGAACTTCTTCTGTCTCCACTGCGGTCGGAAAGAATATTCCATGTTGAATCTAGTTTAAATCGTCTTCTTCATCTGTAGAATCTAAATCTGGGGAAACTCGCTAAACTGTTGTAGAGGCAGAATCTGACTACTACAAAATATATGTAGCAGTCCCGGGTGTCGTTACCCTTAGGTTTATCCACCAAATATTACGGGGGGCTCTCTCCCGTACAGAACTAATACTGGGCCAACCGTGAGCTTATTCTCTTGTTGTTGGATCCAGCCTCATAAAACCTCCAACAAGCAAACACGCGTTTTAGTTTTCAGACTTTAATATAGACTTTACATGAACTATACTTTTACGTGAGTTTGGTATGCATCAGCACCGAAGGTCTGATTCCAACTGCTTATAATTTACAATTCAGAATAATATATAATGAACAATGGAACAACACAATGAAAGATTAACATAAGAAGTACAGATGTAAGTAAATCAATTATCAAACAACTATTGAGTGACTCGGGACATTTTAGCAGCATGTACATAAAAGGATTGATAATGATGAAAGAAGCTTAAGTGTCAATAAACATAAACAGAAGTCAATTAAAAGATTAGCTGTCCATCACTGATTGTGCCTCAGGTGGGATTAATGCTGCGCGGAATTTATAACGTTTATAAAACAGTTGTCGAAATAGATGAAAAGTTTTTGTAACAATTAACACAAAGTCCGAAAAACATAATTTACACAATAATTAAAAATAGTCCGAAAGATTGAATTTCACACCGTGACACCTGTATCTTGAGATGGCCCCGGAAATTAACCCGGCGGTCGAATTTTTTTAAACTAAGCAAATAAACTAGAGCTTGTGTAAACAACATATGGTTAAAAAAAGTTTTGCTATTGTAGTTTTCCTACAAAAAAACCTCAAATCGACATCTTTAATTTCTGAAGTATTTTTATTTCAATAAAATGTATATTTAACTCTAATAGATCTTTGCTTTCATGGATTAACTTCGAAAAGCATTTTTCTTAGAGTTTGCGCAATACCTTTCATGAACAATTGAAAAAAAATGTCACATTGCAATTTGGCATGTGCCTCCGTAAAAATAAATTTTTATTTCTTAAATATGTTGTTGAAATACCTACTTTTTATCGACAAAGGAGAAAATATGTTAAAGGCGCTGACATGATCCAGGAATGTTAACAATTCTAGATATTCTTCTATAAAAAAAAAGTTTCAAATTCACATTGTTGCGTTCTTTAAAACACTAGTCGTTGATTTTTTATGTAATAATAAAATCTCCACTATTTTTTTTTTCAAAACACAAACTAACGTACTTTGAAATATTGAGAATTTTTTTTAAACGTGTTCTAAAAGTTGTAGAAATAAGATAAGCAAATGAATTCATATAAACATTTTAGCTTTTCAGAGGCAACAAATATAATATAATCTATACTACTAAATTAAAAAAATAGACTCGAATTTTTTAGCTTGAATACCGAGAAATCGAAAGAGTGCTGTCTTTTGTTTTATATAACTTAAATACAATTGGTACTTGAAGATTACCAATTTGTTTTTATTTCTTCTCAATCAAGCTTCGCTAATTAATAATCAACGAAAACTCCTTTAAAAAATCCGGATATCATCTGAATTTTTTGGATTTTACAATATTGCGCATACGCATTACATTCACGCTAAATCACGGGAGGTCTTTAGTTTATGTTTTCACAATATAACATTTCTATGGACAAACTCAAAAACGATAATACAAATTCATGTAAATTTTCATTGAATATTTGTCATTTATTCTGTTCACCAAAGGAAATACGGGAGATAATTCTAACTCAGTGCATTTAATATGAAAAATCCAGAGAGTTTCGAATATCAGCATGGTGTGTAAATTCGAGACGAGTAAAAAACGTTGGTGAAAAAGTGTTTATTTCTTCAATAATATGAATAAAATTTTAGATGAAAGGTATTTACAGCCTCAAGATAATTTGTTATGAATAATAAACTGTTATTTTCAATGCGGTTTCGTTAATTTTTTCCAAAATCGATTGGAAGCGATTCTACATTTTCTTACAGCTATATGGGACGCATTTTAACTGTGGTGAAGGCCTGTCCCGAGACACAGTTAGATTATTCTAACTAAGCAGAGTGTAGTGATATTAATAACATTATTGTAGCTTGGTTACTTGAATGTCTACAATATGGTGTGTCGATGTATCTATTTCGTAAATGTCAGATGTTAACCCGTGCAAGCAGGGGTCAAAATATAGTATTCTTTAAAGAGAAATGAGCTAGTTAACCACGAAATTACAAAACATATGAACGAATATAAAATTTTTTGAAGAACTTTACTTCAATAAAAAATAAATCAATTTTTAAAATATAATGTATTATTCGGAAATTGAAATCATAATATGTTGTTTTTTTAATTGTCTTTAATTTGTGATTTTCTTATCTTTATTTGGTATAGTTTAACAAAATTATATTAACTTAATTTTTAAAAAATGACAGTGAATGGCAATGGTACGAAATAGAAACAAAGCATTGCGTTTTCATTCATAATTTTTTTTTTATAAATGTTCCAGTCCAAATTTCCCCTATCAGTTTTCAGATCCCTACCACTTTTTGCTTAAATTTAACAAAAAACTGAATGATGGAAAAACTCAAACATTTATAATATTAAACTAAGTATATTGACCTTACTATGCCGGCATCAAATTTCTATGGGGTCAATGATCAAAATTTTGAGATATGGTGTCTTTTATCATTTTTTAAGCATTTTTCAATATTTTTGATATTTGTGTGTGCAATACGATTACCTAAAAACTGTGAAAAAACCAACAAAGTATACAAAATTATGTTGCCTAACATATAAAATATATAAAATCTTAACTTCAAAAACAGTCCTACTAAAAATATTCCAATGAAAAACAAAATCTAATGTTTTGCTAAAGTCCAACTCTGTTTGAGCCTACTTCCATAATAAAGTAAAAAAAATATCGAAATTTGTGACAAAATTATTTCATTTCATTAATACTATTTGTTTATAAAACAAATTTTACTCATGTCATTGAACTTTATAACATATAGCGCGAGTCCTACATCTTCTCTCGCTGGCTGCAGACGGTAAAATCTTCCTTGTGCAGATTCCCGCGTGGTGACGTCACAGGCTGTTAAATAGCCGGCTTAAGGAATGGGTCTACAGCCCCCCCCCCTTGTATTCCTGTAAGGGAGTAGGTCCACGTCTGGTATTAACGGGACCACCCAATAACAAGAGGCATGAAAACGCCACACCAGCAACAGCTAGGATATTTCCATGGAACCCAGTCCCTTCTGGCAGTGGGCGCGGTAACGCCCATCCCGGCAATAGCCAGGATACTAAGACACTAGAGTAAGGCCCGTCCAAATGACAAAGGCCTCCACACACAAAAAGGTTTATCCAGAGACAGCCCAAATTGTTGTTCCGGGTGCTGGTCCAGTCTGGGGAGGGCAGCCCTACTACGTCTGGTCCACGATACCCTGCACAATCCAGATGGCGAAGGGAGAACTACCAGTGCATCCGTCACCCTCGTCTGGAGACCAGAAAGGGAAACCTCCAAGTTTGGTGCTATTCCTAAAGACTGTCCTACCAATCAAGGGAGTTCCTAGTTACAGGAACGTGGACATTTTCCACCGCGGTCTGAAGACTGCATCCTGGTATTTTCAAAAAAAAAATCTCCTCGACATAACTGGCAAGTACACTATATGGGCGCCAGTATAGTGTTTCTCAATCACTATCACTAATAATCCTTTGGTATATTTCTGGACATGCCGGTCGCCTTGTCTAGCGCGTGTCCGACGTCTTCTCTCGCTGGCTGCAGACGGTAGAATCTTCCTTGTGCAGATCCCCGCGTGGTGACATCAGGGACTATTAGATAGCCCGTAGGTGGAAAGCGTCCACAAACACTACAGTCCTAAATGATAAATGTGTTGATAGTGTATAATTAGTACCTTGTTTTATTTTTTGTAAGGGTTGATGAGTATATTGCACCACTAGTAAGGCGGACTTTAAAAATATCAATGGATATAAACCTTCTTAAACAATCCATCTAATATTATATAAATAGTGCCTGTTTGGGAGGGTAACAGTTGAAACTGACACCCCGAGAAAACCATTGTCAACCGACGCGAAGCGGAGGTTGACAATGGTTTTCGAGGGGTATCAATTTTATCTGATGTTATATATTTATTTAATGTTTTGCGGTGCTACCGTTCTGGCGAGCGCAGCAAGAATTACACATACCTTGCATCATTGCCAACCTAGTGTTATTTAGGTATCAAGGAATGTCAAAGAATGTTTGAGAGAGTATTGCTGTACAATAAGTATGCCAAAGGTACTAATTTTAATGGTTATGATACATACAGAGCAAACCCCTACCCCTAGAGAGAGAGAGAGAGAGAGAGAGAGAGAGAGAGAGAGAGAGAGAGAGAGAGAGAGAGAAAAAGAGAGAGAGATTCCTGTTTGTAGGTTGTGTAATTTCCCACTTTCAAATTTAATAGTTTGACTATAAGCCATATCTACATAAATTTTTTATTTATGTTTATTTTTTCATTTTATTCCTTTGTATTTAGTTCAAAATGTGCTATTGTTTATTTCCTTCCTACTCACATACCAATCTAATTAAAATTAGACGTTCTGAATCCGCTACTGCTTCTCAAAAAGTTTGAGAAGCGGTAGCGGATTCAGAACGTCTAATTTTAATTAAATATATTGAATCATATACTTACCTGCCTACTGTACATGCATTCACAATTAGCTTAAAAATTGATTGATATAACAGTAAAGTATGGCTCTTGCTAGTATACATTTATATAATCTCTATATATAAAAAATGAAAAACAAATTATATGTCAATAATGCAGGTATCGCAGTCTATAGTTAAATAGCTAGTATACGCTTTACAGATGTTTGATCCACCTCTAAATTTATAGCGCGAGAGCACTGTGACGTCATCCATGACTTTGTTCGTTTTTGTTAACGTTTCTCGACTCAATACGAAGGTATGGAAGCATGTAACAAATCTTTTGAGTCTCGCCAAAGCATATGCGGTACTCAAAACGTGTCTTCCAAATTTAAGACACCGTAAATTACGAGTTAAAAGTCGGCCATTTTTGGCATAGCACCACGGGTGAAAACATAAGAGAGCATTATGGGACGTAGACAAAACATTTTGTTTGATGAACTGTAGGTTTAGCTCGTTCTTTTTCCCGCGCACACTGGTTCTTAGAGCTCGCTTCGCTCGCCGGCGCATTATCAAAATATGTCTAAATGTTTTAATGATACTTAAACGATCACCATTTTCGTCTTCGTCAAATAAGAAATAACCATATCATTATCTGGGCAATTAACTGGGAAATTGGGCAAACATAAAAAAAAACTTTGATAAGACCCCTGGAACAAACCAGGAGGTAAAAGGTTTTTATTTGACCATTGGATGCCTTTAAGCTATAAATTTAATATGTAGAACAGAAAAGAAAATTCCTAGGGCAGAAGTTTAAAACAAATGTAAAAAATGTGCAAAATTGATACATTTTAAGCAAAATCCCAGAGGGTCCTATGTTAAAAATTAACAAACTTTGAGATGAACCCTTAAACTACGGTGTGGTAAATGTCTTATTTTTTTTTTATCTTAAAATAATAAATATATTATATCAGTAGAGATTCCTGTCAAAAAAATCATTTAAAAATCTAGAGCAGAACAAATTTGACCCGGCCTCGTTAAAATGCAAATAAAAGATGTGTTATCTTTACAAATGTATTTTACTTAGTTTCTCTAAGACATGGAACGAACAACTCTAGCGCAAAGACACGCCTTGCTTTAAGGGCAAGATCAAGTACATGAAAGGTGGCTACAGGTCTATGAAATTCAAGATATGAATTATTTAAATGAAGCTTGATAAAAAAAAATGTATTTGATAGGGTGGATCGGGGCTTAAATGTTTGGTAAACACCAAAATATTTTTGTTTTTACTTTCATTTTCTATGAAATGTGTAGGAAGAAAGTAATAAATTTCAGAGTTTTGTCTATTTTTTAATAATCCAACATATTTAAAATTTCTTCAGAATCTTCTTAAATGGCAATAAAAGAAGCTCTTGGACTTTTCTTAAAATGTTGTCAAATTGAAAAAAGGTATGAAATAATTTCAAAATGACTCTTGTCTCCATCAATTTCTATTTGCATTTTTTGTATGTCACCTTAGCTCGTCTGCGTTAAAAGCGGGAAAACATAGACAAATTACTGTTTTGATTCCTCTTTAAAATTATTGACGCAAGGACAAAATTCGCAAAAAAGTATTGTTCATGTTTCTTACCTCAAAATGGGAAAATATATTTCTGTGATAAAAAACTATAAAAAAAAAAAAATAAGATTGTACTAACGCTTTGAACCACTTCTGTGCCACAGGGCCGATTTTTGGCCGACTTCACCCTATTATTTTGGGACAGTATTAAATATTTACAGGGAATTTTACAATTGAAAAAATACGATGCACTACCTAGATCTAGTGGATTGTTTGTTCAACATCCAGATTCCTTATAATGAATTTCAAATATGAATCACTGATTGAGATCACGAAATCATACACACGGAATTAATGCGCAAGTTTAACGTGTTCTCGCATAAAATATTGCAGGTTTGTAAGTAAACACAAAATGAAGTTAAGTCTAGTTTTTAAGGAAGACAATTTAAAGTAATGCATATCAATTGAACCACTGTGTAATTCCGTTACATTGTTTATGCAGACGAACGTCAAAGAGGACGGTTTGCTGGATTTTCTCTGTACGTATCAAACACTGGAAATATACAAGGCTCCACTCTGTGTTACAAAGACGGAACTCGGTTACCGCCCCTGAACTTTACGACAACATGTACAGAATCCGGACGCTATGTAATATTTTACAACGAACGGTTGGACGGAGTCACCTATCCTACTGGCTATGAAGTTACCAGTGTCATTACAGAGCTATGTGAAGTCAAAGTACAAGGTATACACATATTAAAACAAATTTATCTAAATGATTAAAATTAAAACATGATATCAACATATATTAACAAACAACTAAAGAATCTGAAGTGATTTTGATTTTAATTCCTTTTAAACATTAAAAGCAACATTTGCAGAATATATTTATTTCTTTACTCAAAACGATATTCATTTTAATGTTGTTTTTAATACAAGCCGTTCTTTGCTCGTGCTGTACTATGTTGAATAAATAAAACAGCTCGTGCAAATGTTTTTGAAAGGGTGCTTATAGTCACCGGGGAAGATACCACATTGTGAAAAAATTCAACACACCAGTGTTTTTCTACTTTAGTTTCGAAGCTGTGTGCAATATATTGTCATGTTTATTTATCGATCATTCCATTAAAACCACACATTTGATTTACGTATGCGCGTATATATTATTCAAGTTTATGCTATATAAAAGCTTATAATTCATTGAGGTTTTTCCCGGTGCCCATCATGTACGTCTCCGCCTGTAAATCGAGCTGCCTTGATTTTTTATTTGTTTATTTATCTTGTATTTCTTTTTTCTGTTTGAGCATTTTTGCCCATCTTGTCGCTTTAACTTAAATTGGAACAAAGTATTCTTACCTAAAGGATGCAAAGTTTAACTTATGACTGCTAAGAGCGTCGGGGCCTTTTCTAAAGATCTACACTGCTACGGTGTTTTTAAATAGCTTTGCGATCATTCTGATAACGATGATGTATAAATGAGCTAAATAAACCGTAAACCCTACCAAATATATGACTAGAATCACATAATGATAGTGTGTGTGTGTGTGTGTGTGTGTGTGTGTGTGTGTGTGTGTGTGTCTAAAAATACCATTTTTCCTGCCTAAACAAATGAAACACGTCCAACGCGTACCCTCAATTTCAGATTTCAGATTGATCGTTGATTTGAAAACTCGTTTGCAACATGGTTAAAGCATTAGTACATGTCGAACATGACGAGCTGTGATTATCATCGTATGGTAGAATTTTGGTAGGCGTTTTCTGAAAGATCAATTTCTTGATAAGTTGAAGATTCTTCACGTTTAAATACTGCATCTTGATAGACGGACCTTTTCCAGCAAGATAGTTTAAAGATGTTTGAGTTATCTTTCCTATAATGTAAATTATAAGAAAAAATATCATTTAATGATACAATGTAGATTGGATGACCTTAAAGTTGTTCATTCATTTTCATGAATTAATCATAAATATAATGAACAGCATTAAAATCAACTGTATATATGACTGATTTTTAAGCAAACACATCAACACTTTTTCTGATAATAATTGATTATTTTTACATATATCTAGCTATAAACATACCTGCATAGTGTTATTTGACATGCGATAAGAATAATGTTCATCAATATTGAGACCGACAGTCCAACTGCCAAAATAATGCAGTTTGGTGAATTCTGATTCATCAGTTGATGTTCCGTACTGCCTGTAAATATAAATTTTTAAAAACATTCGAAAGAGATTGTTTAAGAAAACATATTTTACCAACTCAATTAAGAACACAATATATATATATATATATATATATATATATATATATATATATATATATATATATATATATATATATATATATATATATACCTGTGGTACAATTATCAGCCTTTAAACCTGCAGCACATGTACACCATCCGTCTGTGTGTCGACATGTTTCACTTTTACAGTTAGGTGAACATTGTAGTGAGCATTTATGGCCAAAATATCCTTCTCCACAAGCTAGAATTAATTGATACAGAAATAGGTCAAAGGTGATAGAAAAGATAAAAAAAACCCACAAGGACAACAAAAGACAAATAATACCGATTGTCTTTTGAAGGGGCATGGTCACGATGTTCGTTAAAAAATATTGTTTTGATTTTAATGTCTATAATGCTTTGGAAAGGCATTTTTAATAAGCAACCGAAATTTGATTGTCATTTGTTGTGTTATAAGCCAGTTACAGAGCTTGAAATTCTTCTCTATGTAAACAAAGCGTCTGCTTACAATTTGAACGTTGAAGTAATAATTTCAGTTTTAAACCTTAAACGAATGTTTTAAACGTTAGGAGCTGTTTATCTATGCTTAAAATAAATAAAAATATTGACAAATATACTGAAAAAGAATCTTTACTGGTATATTGAACCTATGTAAACAAAAACAGGGCACGAGCCTTGTTTACATAACATTGAATTGTGATCCCTGCACCTTGCTTATATCTCTACGAATGACTCTCATATTTTCGTTGATCATTAGAAATGCAATTCTAAAGCATTGTAAGTTATTAAAACATAAAAATATAATTTGACCAAAATCGTGACCATGCCCCTTTAAATCAACACGTTTATGCACAATTGTTACAAACGCAATCGTTACTCCAACGTTCTGTTGAGAGCGACTTAATGTAGCGTCTAAATTGTACCAAGTCTGAACTAATGTTTTCAGCAATGATAATATCCATTTCATGCATATATTTTACAATATTTTATGCTGTGCTATGGTATATTATTTTGATGATATGCTATAAGATCCCAATTCCATGCTTTAAGATTTGTATGCTATCGATGAGGAACAGAAATGAAGGGCTTAATGATATGCTATGCTATGACATTTAAACAAAAACGACTCCATTCACAGAAACAATCTCAAACAGTTTGAAATAAAATGACAAGAAGCCAAAATATACACCTTATCTGCAATGTGGACATTTATTATTTTAAATAAAACTATTTAAACAAAGTTGAAACATGTTGTATGCTACACTATGGTATGCTATGATATGATAACGTATGCCAAATGAGAATCTATTAAATCGTATGCTATTGTATTATATTCCAATGCTATAGCATGGTATTTCAATGCTGTGCTATTAAACTTTCAATGCTATGCTATGGTGTATGTTATAAAAGTTATGCTTGAACTGATTGTACCAATACAGGAGATGGATACTTTTCACATTGTTTATTACTGACTCTTTTTTAAAGAACAGGTTAAACGGGAAAAAATTCCTTTTCTCCAAGTATGTACACTAACTTCATTAACACATGCATATATACAGTCACATTCTCTCTACAGTGCAGATGTGCATCAAGAGTCGAAATAAAATATTTTTTTAATAATAAAAAATCTAAAGATTTGTTAAACATTTCCATTACAAATTTGACGAATATATATGTATGTATAAACGTATAACCTTTCAGATATAGCCAAACTTAGAGATCAAATCTCTTAACATTGTTAACGACGTGCTGTTCTTTCTAAATTTATGTTACTGGATGAATGTTGAATACTCCTTACCGCTTTTACAATTGTTCCCAATGTATCCGTCCTGACAACCACTGTGACACACTCCATTGATATGGTCACATGGTTCACTGTTAGCACACTGACCGCTACATCGTTCTTTGCAGTTCAATCCAAAATATCCCTTTAAGCACTCTAGGAACAGAAACACGTGTTTGAAATATAAAATGCGTTTAAACATTAATTGAAATATGTAAATGATTGCATTTAATAGCGATCATTCAAGTATACATTGGCATTATCAAATTTTCCAAACATTAAAATAAAGAGGTTTAAAAAAGCAAAATGTGTATGATTCATTTGTTATCTTACCTTTGCTGCAATCACCATTAGTATATCCCGGGTTGCATCCCTTGTTACATTTACCCGTCTGTTTGTTACACGGCGAGTTATTTAGACAGTGACCACTACAGTTTTTCACACAGTTTAAACCATAGGTCCCGTTATCACATTCTAGGAACGTTATTGTCATAGAAAAATATTAACACACTATATGAACTAAAATATAACACTATTATATAAGCTTACTTTTTGCATTCAATTATATTGTAATAAAGTTGATTTAGTTTTGTATATACTGGTGTTTATATTTGTGTTCCTCTTTATTTTTTGTTATGAATGGGTTACTGTATGTGAGTGACAAGGTCGGGTGAGTGTGCTATTTTTAGATCGAGTTTTTAAAGTGGCCGGTTTGGGTGTAGTGGTCAGTAGAGGGTCCGGTAACGACATCAGCCGAGTGCCAAGTTTTGCAGCTCTTTATTTAAGATATTGTGAATATCTCCAGTTAGTATAACACTGGGGATAAACAGGTAGCCATTGAACTCTGGATTTGTTAGGCGGGCACACGTTTTCCTAGCCGATAACACATTATTCAGACGGTGACCACTACATTTTTTGACACAGTTATATCCATAGGTCCCATCATAACAATCTATTACCGATAATGGTATCAATATGAATAGTTTTTTTTAATAAATCATATTAATGATTAATTTATTACTGCTAAAGTCATTTTTTTTTTTTGCTTAAAAAAATATATTTATATCAATTTTGTATTTTAATTCTACATTTCATAAGCAAATCGATTCTAATTCACAGTGCTATAGATATTTCGTTTTGGGTGATATATCAAAAAGCATTAGAGTTTTTGCAATAAATCCTTATATCACAACATTTGATGACCTAAAGAAGATCCCTATTGATTGTGAGATCAAGAAGTTAAATGGTGTACATGAAATCTCAGATAACAGTACAAAGCTGTCATTTTCCCTCCCTCGTTTAGTGCTTTTCTGAAAGATATTGTTTACTCAGGGACTGGATTTTTAAATTCAGATTGTTAAAAAAGGCCCGATGCTATTATACAAACAAGTATTTTGTAAAATCAATTATTATTGACTTAGCATAAGTTTGTACTAAACTCAAACAGTATTTTTTAAATAAATTATTATTGACACACCATTCGAGACTTTAAACCACACTTTGGCTAAAAATGCACATATAGCAAAGCAGAGGAAATTTTGACTACATTTATTTTATTGTGTTGTCCGCTAAAACACTTTTGGCAGTGATATGATATTAAAATCTAAATGTTTTTTGTGAGTCAATATTAATTTGCATAATTTTGTTGGTTTGACCACACTCATTCTTTAAGTTAATCGTAAGGCACGTAATGCAAAAATACTGAAATATGTTATAAAACAATAAAAAAAAAATCACATATCTCAAAGATTTGATCATTCACCTCATATAAAACTTATAAAACTTATGGCAGCAGAATAAGGTTAATATATGTTGTTTAATACTAAAACTGTCTATGTATTATGATCATTCAAGTTTGTTTTGCATTGAATCAACATTGGTAAGGATTTGAAAAGTGATTAGAACCTTCGGACTAAAATGTTTCATTCTAAACTACTACTGAACACTTAATGATTTGTATGTATAGTGCCACTGTATACCGAGTTTATTTTTAAAAGAATTTATCTATCTTAATATCCTCACGATGGCGAAAGTCTCAATTAAAGTGAAATATTTTTAAGGTTTTTTTTTTTTACATTTCAAAATGACAATTAGCTCAAAAAGTAGGTCATTGACCTACTACTTGAAAGTTAAAAAAAAAACCACTACACTCAAAAGTTAATAAGATACTTGATGGTTTTAACAATTAACATGAAATTAAATTCATAATTAAATCGGAATCATTTGATAACAAAATTAAATTATAAGTTAACAAAAACGAACGCACAGGAAATCAAACTTCCTATTAAAATGAAAGCAGAATTGGCACTGTAAGTCAAAATATATTTTGTTAAATCTTACATCCTCTTTTTTTCCCTCAAGTGATGTAGACAAATTCTCTGATTTTTTGATTTTTTTTTGGTATTTTACTCTTAAGGCCAAATGATTTGATACGACGATTTCAAAAGAATTTTACATCAGAAAGCAACTTTGTAATAATATCACCATACAAATAACAATTAAAGTACATATAGTGTACATTTTGTTAATGCTTTTTTTAAATTTTTATCTTAGTGAAGAAAAATATCATTTCAATCAAAATCAATCCTGGTATAGGTATAAAGTCTATCTCATCAGGTTGTTGTTGTGTTAGGCCATAAAAGAAATTTAATGATCGTTAAAGAAATACTAATGCCTTTACAAGTGTAAACCGATGACCTTGTTAAGTACTATGAAATAAGCATGTAAGCTGTTTATGTAATTGGGAAATTATATTTTGGAAATTGTTTGCGCAGCAGCATGATATCATGCTGCTGCATGATATCATATGTCCAGGTGTCGGACAGTAATGCTATGTTTGTCATATTTGCAGACTCTGTGGAGATCTGATTTTGTATAATTGTCACGAAGTACATGTTTTCTGTTAACCTTTTAACCTATACTCATGTTTTGTACTGATGCGGGAGATTGTAAGCCCGCATCCCCCGACGCTGTGATGGACAGTTTGACAGTTTAGATACTGAATTTAGAATTAAAATATTGTTTAGGAATTTGCTCACTAAATCTACACTCATGACCAGCGCAGGTGGTCATGAGTAACCGAAACTGTCTGTCCCAGCCGAAAGGGTATATATATGCATGTACATTGTTAGCAATTGAGAACAGAACTGAATTAGATGAGAACGGAATTAGATAAGCTTGATACCACTATACGATCCAAATAAACTTGTGAGACTTTGGTGAGAGTTGGACTTGGTCAATTAACTACGTACAGACGGGAAGATTGTTTGCGGGAAACATCTTGCATCTGCTTACATAGTTATTCTTGGTGCCGTGACCAGGATAAGACGAAGTACAAGAAAGGATAAGGAACACGTCTGAGAAAACTTCGTAAGGTAAGAATCCTTTTACATATCGCTATCGTTTCTATTTTTAGTGGTAATTTGAACAACTACTAACATGGCAACTGGTTATGATAAAGAAGAGTTTAGAAGACAAATGGGTCAGTTGGAACAAAGTATGGCAAGTTTAGGTCAAGATAGAGGGGAACAGGGTAAAAGTTCTGTAGATAAATCCCAATCAAGTAGTCAGGAATCATTTCATGAAACCAGGGAATATCAGTTCCGTGAACCCAGACATCCGAAGCCGGATGACGAAAAAGATTTTTTTATGAGTCAAATGAGGGCAGTAACAGCCGCTCTATCAGTACCCTTGTCCTCAGTAATCACTCCGTTTGATGGGGACCCCAGAAAATTTAAACAGTGGCTTAAAGAGGTAGAGAAATATGCATTTATGTCAGGAAAACCAGAGCATGAAATCCCGATGTTAGCTTATGTAACTAGTAAAGGGTCCGTGGGAGATTTTATAAAAAGATATCTAGATGAAACGGCAGCAGCCGAGGAGGTGCCATCATGGCATGATCTTAGGGCATCATTACAAAATAGGTTTGCTGAGATAACAGACCCACAACATGCATTAGCGGTAATGCGCAGAACAAGACAAAACTCTAACGAGAGTGTGCAATTATTTGCTGAAAGATTATTACAAATTGACATTTTCTGTGACGGACTGACGTTCGATTATCTAAGAATGAAAATTCTCAGAGAGAATCCGAAAGACTTAGAATCAGCGATTCAAGTTACTATGAGAGAACAAAATTTAAGACAGCGATTGGCCATTCGAGGGTCAGATATAACCGAAAGACAGAACATAAGTAATGGTTTAATTAACCCTACTTTTGATACTACCTTTCCTTTCTTCAGAGATCGCTTAGACAATCCCGCGCCGGTAGACATTCGGCATGAAGAGCCCATGGAAATCGATCATGCGCAAAATAACAGATGTTTAAAATGTAAAAAGACAGGCCACCGAGCCAGATTCTGTAATCAAAACAAACCTCAGGTTAGGTCCCGCCCCCAAATAAATAAACCAATCAATCAAAATAGGCCTGTACATACTGTTGAACGGAGCCCCCGTTCACCTGTGGAATGTTGGAACTGCGGAAAAGTAGGTCATGTGTGTGCTGACTGTTGGAGCTTGCGTAGCTATCATTGAACGCAACAAACCCGTGGGAGAATGATAGGTCGGCAGCATAGGTCACGCGACACTCAGAATGAAAACAATGAGAGATCGACTTCAGGATACAACCCTCGCTCTTTTAATGAACAAAATCAGGAAAACTAAGATGTTCTTCCTTCGTTGAAGCCCGAAGAAAGAACTTTAAACAAAGACCTAGATATGAAATTAATTTTACCAATAATCCCAGTAGTTGTTTATTAAAGATAGGTAAAAATAAATTTAGACCTTTAGTGGATACCGGTGCTGCTGTATCTTTAATCAGCAAGAAAATGTATGATAACTTATCCCCTCGCCCTAAATTGTGTAAAAATGACATCCCCACTCTTCAAGCAGCAAATGGTAATTCCTTAATTGCGATAGGGTACGTAAATATTTCTTTTAAGATTTCAGGTTTAGCGTTAGAACATAAGCTTTATGTGACAAAGGGACTCAATCGGAAATTGATTCTTGGCCGCGATTGGCTCAAGAAGAACAATGTTCGATTATATTTTGACTTAGGACTCATGCGTATAAATGGTAAAACTTATGTGGAACTCAAAGAAGACTTACATATCTCAACAATTGTGAGAACCTCAAAGAAACTATTTGTGAAACCAAATACTGTAACTGTGTACTATGGGAAAGTGAATAACAAATTTCCTTCTCAAGAAAGTGACTTGGTCGAAGTGAATTGTATAGACAATGACTGTATAATGGAGGAACCAGGACTTTATTTAAAAGACTCTGTTTGTGAAGTTCGCAAAGACGGAAAAATTCCCTTGATCATCGTAAACCAATCAAATAAATGCTACAAAGTTCCAAGAGGGTATATCGTGGGCCGTATTACCAGTGTTAACCCGAAGGAAATCTCAAAAATATCCTCCGTACAAGACACCAATGAGAAGATTGACGTACCAAAAAGATTTGAACAATTTGTACAAAGACTAGTAAACAAGAACAAAGACTTATTCGCCAAAAAGGATAGTGATCTTGGAGTTACGGAAACAGTGAAGATGAAGATAGACACTGAAGGTCATCACCCTATAAAGAATCGACCTTACCGAGCCCCCTAAATAAGAGACAAATCATAGATAAGGCGATAGCAGAGATGATGGAAGCCAAGATAATAGAAAGATCCCAATCACCTTGGTCATTCCCTTTAGTGGTAGTGAAAAAGAAAGATGGATCAGATCGATTGTGTGTTGACTTTAGAAGTTTACATAAGATTATGAAGCCAGTGTCATTTCCATTACCATTAACAGATGACATCTTATGCTTGCTAGGAAAGGCCAAGTACTTTACAGCCTTAGATCTTAAAAGCGGATATTGGCAAATAAAACCAGAAGACTCTAGTAAGGAAAAGACAGCCTTTGCATGCCACAAAGGATTGTTCCAGCTCAATCGGATGCCATTCGGGTTGGGTTGAGTAACGCGCCGGCAGTCTTTCAAGAACTGATGAACATAGTTCTTCAGGGACAGGAGGAGTTTGCCATTGCATACCTGGATGACATCTTGATATTTTCTGAAACACCACAAGACCACCTACGCCATATCCAAGACGTATTCCATCGCTTGCGACAACACGGATTGAAATTAAAGTTAAAAAATTGCAGTTACTTTAAAGAACAAACAGAATATATCGGTTTCATCATCAATGAACACGGAGTTAAACCCAATCCAAAGAAAGTAGAAGCTATACAGAAGTTACCTGCACCTACTACTGTCAGAGAGGTTCGTGGTTTCATAGGAATGTGCAGCTATTATCGAAGATTCATCCCTAACTTCTCGAAAATAGCGGAACCTTTGATTGACTTTACAAGAAAATACAGTCAAGAAGCGTTTGATTTCCTTAAAGAAAGCCTAACAGTAGTACCATTATTGGCATACCCTGACACCAATAAACCTTACATCTTATATACCGATGCTAGTGACAACTGCATAGGAGCCTGTCTCACGCAGAAAACTGATGAAGGAGAAGACAAACCAATATACTACCTGTCTCATAAGCTAAGCAAAACTCAAGAGAAATGGTCAACTATTGAAAAAGAAGCTTTTGCCATACACTATGCCTTACAGAAGTTAAATCACTATCTTCACAGCGCTCAGTTTACCATAAGGACAAACCATAAACCACTGAAGTATATCCTAGAATCTCCGATGCAGAACAAAAAGATTCAATTATGGGCACTAAGTATTGCTGGATACAACTGTAAAGTGGAATACATTGAAGGCAGATTCAACTGCTGTGCTGACCTTTTGTCGAGAGTACCATCTGGAGGAAAAGATGATGAAACGGAAGATCAATCCGATTGTGATGAACCAGATGTGAAAGATAACTTCTTTGAAATCAATGTGCTTAATTCAAACGCATTCTCACCTAAGAGTCTAGCTAAATGTGAAGTAAAGCAGCCCGATGAATTACTTAACGTAGCTCCATACTCGTAAAATTCTCTGAGGAAAGTTGAAAAACCGAACTGATTTCGACTTAATAGACTTAAATGTCATCAATTGTTAGAAAAATTAAACATGTCATCACACTTTTTGAGATGCCAGATAAACATAAACTAAAGCATATTTTAGCAATAGAAAAATGTATTTTTTTTCTGTTAAAAGTAAAATCTTGTAGGCAGAAATTTGTTTTTCTTGTTTAATTTTAATGTCAACTTTATCAGAAAACTTGAATTACAAAAATATTTTAAAATTCATCATTGGAATAAGAAAAACTATAGCATTTAGACATACAACTGAGAGAAAAGTCAGAAAAAGAGTTATTTCCCCTTTGCATAGATAAAATATATTAAAATTTGGAAATTAAGTATAAAATTAGGTGCGAAAATATATTTAACCTACCAATAATTCTAATTACATCCATGTGATTATATTCACATAAAATAAATAAAACTATCTTGCACAATTTTTAAAGAATTCAAAGTTTTACAAAAAAGTGTGACGTCACAGAACACTGGATCTACTTTAAGCCGTTTATTGACCTACCTGAAGATATTGACGTTAGAGAAAGTCAAAAGAACGATGAACAAATAAAGAAATTGAAAGACAGGCTCAGAAAAGGAACTGCGACAGCAACCGAAGAAAAGAAGTTCTTAGAAATCGATGGATTAATGTATTATCTGTCAGACGGAGACGCAGAATGCCCAAGACTTCGCTTATACGTACCACGAGAATTAGAGTCCTTAGTGGTGCAACAATATCATGATGCACTCGGACACATGGGAGTAGACAAGACTTACGATGTCATCAGACAGAAATATTATATGCCTAACCTGTATAAAAGGTTACATTCCTACATAGAAGGATGTGTTCTGTGTCAGACCAGAAGTAACAAGAAAAATCAACCCCCACTGCAAGAAACGGATATATCACCTTTTCCTATGGCTAAAATGGGACTTGACTTGTCTGGACCATACCCAACATCTTTATCAGGAAATAAATACATAGTGTCATTCATCGACATCTATTCTGGATGGCCAGAAGCTTTTCCTGTACCCGACAAGTCAGCAGACAATATAGTACACTTGATACTAGAAGAAATATATCCAAAATATGGTTGCCCTTTACAAATCCTTACGGATAATGGAACGGAAAATATCAACAAGAAAGTAGAAGAGACGTTAAAGGAACTTAACATTAATCATATAACTACGTCCTATTACAGTCCCCAAGGAAATGGCAAAGTAGAAAGATTCCACAGGACTTTACATGATGTCATGGCTAAAAAGTTAGTAGACAGCCCAGAAACTTGGGATATTCATCTTAACCAAACGCTAGCCGCAATCCGAGTTCACCCCAATGATTCCTCGAAATTCTCTCCGTACTACCTTATGTATAACAGAGACGTGGTACTACCTTTGGATACCTTGTTGAAGCCTCGACGAAGATACATGGGAGAAGACCAACATAAGATTGCGTTACAAGAACAAGAAAGAGCCTTTATGTTGGTGCATAAAAACATGAAAGAAGCCAAGAAAAGGCAGAAAGATCAAGCAGATAGGAAAAGTCAAGACGAAGAATTTCAAGTAGGAGATCCAGTCTACCTAAAGAATAATAGGAGACAAAATAAATTAGATAAGAAATGGCTTCCGTATTACATAATCATCGAGCAGAAAGGACCAGTAAGTTTCGTCATAAAGAACCAATTGACAGGAGCAACTACTAAGTGCCATGCACGACAGTTAAGGTTGGCTGACATCTCGCATTGGCCCATTTCGTTATCACAAGGAAGTGCTGAAGAATGTCGAACTTTAAGAAGAAATAATTATGTGATACCACCTGAACAAGAATCTGATTCTTCTGAAGAAGAAGACATACAACCAGAACCAGTGGAAAGAGAAGTTCAATTTAAGAAACGTGAAAGAGAAGAATCTTCCGATGAAGAAGATATCCCTTTAGCAGAACTTCAACAACGAATAAGAGCCAAAAAGATCATGGATGATCAACAACAAAACACTGAATCGACAGAAGAGACAATTGAGGACTATGAGTCAGAGTCTGAAAATGAGTACCCCGAGTCACAAATACCCTTCGATGAGTCACAATTCCCATAGATAATTTTAGAGTTCCCTTGAATGAAGACATGGAAGTAGATGAAGTTAAAATAGGTCTAGGCTTCACCCCAACCCCTAAGCAGCGAAAACCAATCCCTAAACCGCGTAAATCAATCCCTAAGCCCTGTAGACAAAATAACAAACAAGAGTATGCGTTGGCTATTATGAAGGAATTAGCCAAAATAATAAACTAAACTAGACTCTTGTTGCTATAGCAACAAAAAGGTCTTCCGTTCCTCATGTATAAATCTGTACAAAAGATCCATTTCTCTTGTAAACAGAAAATGGATATAATTTATACTGTAAAGGAATTCCCAAGAAATAAACAAAACAAAAGACAAAACGTCATTTTTTGAGTACTTTCTGTGACGACCGGAAGTTACGCCGGATCATACAAAACATAGTAAACATTTCTTCATACATTGCCTTGTCTTTCCTCTTAGTTTGGGTGTTCAAGTTTTTGTTAGTTATAATATCTCGTTGAGAAAAGGTTTTTGTCTCGGGACCGGAAACGAACGAACGGAAGTGATTAAGAAATTGAAAATACGTATTTTAGTACATTTACCTATGATACGTTATTGTTCATCACATTGAGTAAAATGTTAAAAAAATTCTTATGTTAAAACAAAACAAAAAACCTTTTATTGCTTGAACACTTCGATTGAAAACCGGAAGTGACGTACGACAAAATGGAACCCGTTCAACACATGTTCATTTAATTGTCCATTATCCATACAAGTTTTGTGTCTTGATCTCTCACTATTTCTGAGATCTTGGGGGTAGTTTGTATTAAAAGAAGGCTACCTGAGATATTTGAGATGTCTCACCGGAAGTAGAACTTTTTTTGGTTTTTTAAACATGTGTGGATGACCTCCTGTATTTTTGTGACTAAAATGTTACTTCCATGCTAAATAACCAACATATTTTTAAAAAATCAGAATTTGGTGTACTTCCTGTGACGACCGGAAGTTACGCCGGATAAAACAAAATAGTGTTAACACGTGTCCATACACAGGTCTATAATCCTACAAAGTTTGGTTGTTGAAGTCGTTACCGTTTTTGAGATATAAGGTTTTTTGTCTCGGGACAGGAAACGGAAAAACGGAAGTGCTGAATGAAATTTAAATTTTTTATATCTTGTTTACTTTCCTATTTTACATTATTATTCATCAAAGTAGCTAAAACTATCAAAATAAAAACAGTCTAACGGATAAACAGTTTGATTTGTTTGCACTCTTCCGCTGTGGACCGGAAGTGACGAACGATAAAATGAAACTGTTTAAACACATCTTCAATCAAATGTCTATGATTAGTGAAAGTTTTGTGTCTTGATCACGTACAGTACCTGAGAACTTGCGGGTACAAAATATGTTTTAAAAAAGTTTCCTGAGATAATCGAGATATCTCACCGGAAGTAGAATTTTTTTGTTTATTTAACATTGCATAGATGACATATGTTAGGATCTATACTAATATTTTTATTCTATGGAAAATAAATCAAATACGTAAAAACAAAAATTTTTGAAGAGCTTTCGGTGACGACCGGAAGTTACGACGAACAAAACAAAAGTGTTTAAACACATCTACAACTATAGGTCTATCATCCCTCAAAGTTTGGATGTTCAAATCTTTATCGTTTCTGAGATCTCGATGTGACAAGCTTTTTGTCGCGGGACAGGAAACGGACGACAGGAAGTCGATTTTGAAAAAATGAAAAAAAACGCCTCGAGATACGATCATTTTCTATCACTCCTAAAAACTTGAAGTAAATCTATCTAGCCATCTCTGAGATATCTTGTGGACAAAATATGGGAAAAAAATAATAATAAAAAACATTACAATCTCTATAAGGTCTTCCGTTGGAAACGGAAGACCTTAATAATTTATATTATCGTATACCGGTAATGTAGATGTAAATAATCTTGAATATGCTTAGCTTTGTAAATATTGCACGCTTTTAAAAAGGTATGACTGGATGACCCCCTGTGACATTAAAACATGTATTGAGATACGCTGACTAGCAAACGCGGACTCAGCACCTCGGTTATTTGTATGTATATGTGGAGTTGAATATATTTAACATATATACGAAATACACGAGACAGCGACTTAGTAAAGAATCTGTAACACTAATTTTTGTAAGTAATTTAAGATAGTTGGTAAAAACAATCAAATTTTGCGATCGACATCTTGAGTATGGGACAAAGTTGCTCAGGTTTTCATGATCTAATGTCTTAAGACTATATAAAGATATTAAAGTTTTCCATGAATTAACTTATGGCGTAATTGCCAATAAGTAATTTGCAACCCATGAAATCCTCGTCTTGGGTGGGAAGCCCTTGGTTCTATGTGTGTGTAATTTTGGCTTTGGTAATAGTGATAGGACTTTGTGTTAGGAAATATAAGAATGTTAGGAAACTGGGTAGTTGCTGTGGTGGTAGTTGGACACGTTGCCACGGGAGTCCTAGTGACGAAGTCGAAAAGGATTCTCCTGGAAGTACGCCATATAGCTGTGTCGATCCTGAAGCACGGATTTCCCAACATAATATTGAACTGAGAGACATTGCAACCCCTAAGAAGCCCCATCGAAGCGGAAAGTTGGAAGACCGGAAGACCATTCATAGTACCGGAACCATTTCAGAAATTTTAATACAACGACTTACTGGAAAGAAAGACGACTTGGAATCTCCTTGGAACAAATATTACCAACCAGATCCCGAACTCGCAAGAAGATACCTTGAGGAAAAGGCCACGGTGTCTGAAAATCAGAGGAGCGTAGGAAGCACTCCGCGAGGAGACACCTTGCCATCGGCGCCAAATCTATACCCAATGATAAATCCTATGATGTACAAATAAGGAAATCCGGTGAAGACTGTGAAAAAATGTGTTGTTTCATGTATTAAAATTAATGTGAATTCATTTCTGGAAGGATCCTGTTTCCAAATGTCGACGAACAATGTGAAACTACGGCAACTGTGTTAGTTGTTGGACCTGTGGTGCTTTAACAATTTTGATCTTTATATTGTAATATTGTCATGAAATTGTATGTGCTTATATTTTAAGAATCCTAGTCATTGAATCTTGATCATTTCCGCTCACCACGAACAATGTAACTTTTACTATAATGAACTGTTGAAATCCTGGTCATTCTTGACCATTATGAACTGTAAAAATATGTGACTATGATTGTTTGATCCTGGTCATTCTTGACCATTACATTGTTTGAGATGTATAGATATTTTGTAACAGCTTATGTTACTGATTGAATTGTGTATGTATCCTGATCACATGTAACAAGTCATATAACCTGATCACCTATATGTATCTGAATCACCTCTAACACGTTTTACATCCTGATCACCTTTATTAAGTGTTAATCCTGGTCATCTTGATTAGTTGATCGTACTTGATTGTTTTATTTGTTCACCCTAGCCAGAAAAGGAAAGATGCCACTTGATACTACCTCTTAAAGAGATGTTCTAACTGGTATGTCGCTGGAAAGTTCATGCGAATTAGGGGAGATCAAGGACACTTTCCTGCTCTGGGCACCAGGCAGAAGAAATCTCCCTTGGGATATTTCTTTTGTTTGGGGGACGTATGTAAACAGATGACCTTGTTAAGTACTATAAAATAAACATGTAAGCTGTTTATGCAAACTGCGCAATTATTAAAATGTCAATAACTATGTTAGAAAGTCCTTGGGAAATTATATTTTGGAAATTGTTTGCGCAGCAGCATGATATCATATGTCCAGGTGTCGGACAGTAATGCTATGTTTGTCATATTTGCAGACTCTGTGGAGATTTGATTTTGTATAATTGTCACAAAGTACATGTTTTCTGTTAACCTTTTAACCTATACTCATGTTTTGTACTGATGTGGGAGATTGTAAGCCCGCATCCCCCGACGCTGTGATGGACAGTTTGACAGTTTTGATACTGAATTTAGAATTAAAATATTGTTTAGGAATTTGCTCACTAAATCTACACTCATGACCAGCGCAGGTGGTCATGAGTAACCGAAACTGTCTGTCCCAGCCGAAAGGGTATATATATATATATATATATATGCATGTACATTGTTAGCAATTGAGAACAGAACTGAATTAGATGAGAGCGGAATTAGATAAGCTTGATACCACTATACGATCCAAATAAACTTGTTAGACTTTGGTGAGAGTTGGACTTGGTCAATTAACTACGTACAGACGGGAAGATTGTTTGCGGGAAACATCTTGCATCTGCTTACACAAGGTAAACGTATTAATTCCAATAGTGTTTAATTAGAATGCAATTTCTTAAATTCTTTCTAAACCAAACACACGTCCAATTTATATTACAGATGTTTAAATTAAACCAACTTTGAAAATGAATGTGCCTTACTTATTAATTCTATCATACCATGTAAAGCGATTTTTTCTTCGAAGACAAACTATGCAGCTGAGACAGAAGTGAACGTTTTTTACACCTGAAAATCTAAATCTTAAAATTTTCTTTGAGGTTATCGAAAAATATTTATTGACAATTTATTTAGCTTTTATATACATCTAGCTCAATAAGATGACACAAGAATTATGAAGTAATCTTGATTAACTTTCATCCAGTCATGTCACAATACTAATCAAAAGATTACGTAACTTTATTATCAGAATGCCTTTAACACTAAGTAATTCATGTAACTATACTATGACGATGCAAATATTATCCTAAATTGTGAATGTATCTGACATATCTTCTTAAGATTGTTTTTTTTAATCACAAGCATTACCTATATCACAGAAAGTTCCTGTCCATGCAGCATCACAACCTTTCTCACAGTGACCATTCTCGTGATTACAGATAGTACCATCTCTACATTGTCCTTCACACTGTTGACTGCAGCTGAAACCATACCATCCTTCTTCACATTCTGTTAAAAAAAGTGGTATACTAACCCAAGGACAACACTTGAATGATGTAATTACTGTTAAAAATGAGAAAACTTACACTGTTTAAATATTAAATATAAAATGTGTCGGTACACTTACCTGAAAATTAATGCTTAAATAAATTATTTAAATATAACTGAAACAAAAAGAATGAAAATCTTTCAAGGTGAAATATAGAATGTGTCATCTTACTTGTATTACAATAATGTCCAGTCCATCCGGGTATACACGTAAAACACGTTCCATTTTGTATGTGACATGTGTTGTTTTTACAGTTGGTGGGGCAAGGCGTGTCACAGTTCTTACCGTATACACTGGCATTAGCACAACCTGTGTCAAGTATAAATCAAATGTACATTTAATAATAGATAATGTAAAGTATGCGCTGAATCCTTGGAAGCTGTGGTACTAGTTCTTTGTATCACTAAATGTAGAATTATAAGAAGTAAACACATGTTATAAATCATATAAAAAACTTGCCTGAGTTCTTTGTAACATTATTGTTTTTTTAATTTAATGGTAACGATGATGTGATTTTGGTGATATACTAGAGAGTAAAGGCAAAGAAATGTTAATCATTTTTATATCATTTTATTTCATAATTTTCAAGTTAATAAATTGAGCAGGATGACCATTAAATGGTTTTGTTAGTATAATTTGCTTTAAAACGCAAGATATATTAGAATCTTTAAGTTACATTTTTTCTCCTAATTGATGCAAAGTCAATAAATTCAACTTGATCATATGTACTTTTTCTCCGATTGTTCGCTTAGTCGAATCATACAAATAGCAGAAATGTAAGTCTTTGAAAATATACGATAACGAGTCAGTATCTCCATTTGCTCAATCAAAATTCCTTGATTATTTGCAAATAATAAATTGTTTAAATATTTAAAGTGATATACATGTGTAACATTCCGGTGTAATTAACGCATTTATATTTTTGTGTTAGTTGTAATTTCCCAAAAACTATTTGGCTAATTTTGTCCATTTTTGGGAAATTACAACTAACAAACAAATATAAATGATTGCCAGTGGTTATTCTTCTAGGGGTTATTTTGAATTTTTGATATCGTCACTTCTGAAACCGATTTATTGCTAATTTTGTAGCTTTTTAGGAATCATATTGTGCAGATCTAGACTTAAACTGAAAAAATGTGAGAGATGTAAATAACAAAAAAGGTTAGAGAAACTACAGTTTAGAGTTATGCAACGTTATTTTTTTTATGCCAGTTGCGCTTTTTTTTTGGAGCTCGCCTAAGCACAAAAATTAGGTATAATTATTTGAATTTCCATACGTTTTGATCATTATCTTTTTGTCAATTCACATTTTCTTTTGACATATAAAACAGAAATGTTAGGAAAAGTAAGTACTTTTAAATGGAAAAAGAAGAAGGGGCTGGTTTGTTTAATTAGGGATCAACTTGGTCAACAAATCTATTACAAATAACTATGTAACAATCAATATTTTGTTAATTATGCATTGTGAATGCCAAATTGTAGTTCGTAACACGAAAAGACAAAAAATCACTGCCACACCCATTTATTACGTAATAAGGATTTTTTGGGGGCCACAGTCTGCAAACTATTAAGCAATATATCTAGACACAACGTTGATTCGCATAGTAGAAGAGAAATGTTTGCATTGATCATTCTAATCGATTCAACTTACAATTACTCAAATGTTTTGCATTTTGATATTTTGAAATGCTCCCCACGAAAAAACATGACAATTTCCATTGTTTTCCTATAATAAATGTACCTATATTTTGATATGACTCCTAAAAACGCGGAGGGTAGACTTTCTTAAACCTAGCGGGTATACAAAGTTAGTGTAAAGTACACATTGTTAAATAGTACAGAGTTTTGCTGATAAGTTTTTTACGCACCCCTCCCCCTCCACTTCCCGAATCTGACTCTTGAATATACTTGTTTCGTGACATGTCGCATTAATGTAATGACATGAAGAGCTAAAAGCATTTTTTGTGATTTGTTGAATTCAACAAAATGTATCTTTGATCTAAATGTACACTACTTTTATCAAAAAAGGGCTAGCATGAAGACATGAACAGCGATCTTTTTATTTACATCGGTTGTAATTTGTGTTTCCTAACAATTCATTGCCATATATAGATTTTGAAACAAGAAAAGACGCGATCTCCTAACGAGAGGTTTTCCGTTTGAATGTATCTTGAAAACAGGCATATTGTTATTTTTAATAAAATTAAAACAGATATTAGATCTGTCATATTAATGATTAGGATAAATAGACACACAATTAAGGACAAAAAACATTCGGCACACAGGGATTGAACCAAAGTCATCTTAGCACAAGTCACCCACTCTAACCAATACGCCATGGAGACTCTCGCTTTAAGACGTTGAAGCACACAAGCTCGAGAATTTGAGGATTGATTTAAAACAAATTACATTTTCTGCATTCATAAAAGCGTCTTTAAAGGGGCATGGTCACGATTTTGGTCAACAATTATTTTTCCGATTTTAATATTTACAATGTTTCAGAAAGTAATTTTTAATAGGCAACCGAAATTTGAGTGTTATTTGTTGAGTTTGAAACGAGCTACAGAGCTTGAAATTCTTCGCTATGTAAACAAAGTGTTTGTTTACATTTTGAACGTTGAAGTAAAAATTTCAGTTTTAAATCTAAATCGAATGTGATAAACGTTAGGAACTGTTTATCTATGCTTAAGATGAATAAAAAGATAGACAAATAAGCTGGAAAAAGATTTTTACTGGTATATTAAACCTATGTAAACAAAAACAGGGTACGAGCCTTGTTTACATGATTAAGAATTGTGAGCTCTGTATCTTGCATATAATTCTACGAATGACTCTCAATTTATTTTTTTTTTGATCATTAGTAGTGCATTTCTAAAGCGTTGTAAATAATAAAAACATACAAACAGAATTTGACCAAAATCGTGACCATGCCCCTTTAATCCAACATTCTAAGAAAAAAAAGTTATTGATATTCGCCAGTAAGTGGCCTAGGATGTCAATATAACATTTGATTTTTTTTTTACATTGAACAAAAGATAGATTGGGTATTCATAAATGCTACAATTGACTTTCATGAACTTGTTCATGTCATCCAATTACAGTAACGATCACACCCAACTTAACAGTAAGTAAACCCCAACTAAACTCCAGGTTTATTTTCTGGGTTTACTGTGTGGACCTTGAGTAAACCCACAGTAAACCCACAGTAAACTCCGACTGACACAGAGAGTAAACCCCGATCAGAAGTATACCCCTAAAAGCAGACGCTGCATTATGTATTCGGAATATACAAGGAGCAGGAATTACAGACAGTAAGATGGTAAGAATTATCTAGTAAACCCAAAGTAAACCCCGAGTAAACCCAAAGTAAACCTCGAGTGGACCTACATTTTAAAAAAGTAAACACAGAGTAAACCCCAAGTAAACCCAGAAAGTAAACCCGGGGTTTACTTAAGGTTTACTCTGGTGTTTGGTTGGGTCTAATCGGTACTGTAAATATCGCGTTTCTCAATGTGTTCGGCTATGGTTTTAATTTCTTTAATTTTTTCACTAAATAACACTCAGTTTGATGTATGTGTCTAATCACTTGTCGCTAAATCATAGGGTAATTTTAATCATCGGATATAAGGACAATTATTGCTGGGTTTTTTTTACCAATACCATGTTTTAGCTACAATTCAGCTTGGTGGATATTGTCCTTTTCGGGTAACTAATTCATCATATTCATTTAAAAACAGCAATGGTTTGATACGATTTACCTTGTACAATGACCTCACATAGCTCTGTTTGAACATTTTCGGTTTCATATCCTGCTGGGTATTGGACTTCTTTAAAACGTTCATTATAATATATGACGTATCGCCCCATTTCTGTACACACTATTGAAAAGTTCAGGTGTGGTAACAGGTTTTCGTTCTTGTAACACAGAAAGGAGCTTTTTATAGCTGCACTAGATAGCACATCAGAGTTTGATACATAGAGCGAGAATCCTGCGAATCGTCCTCTTTGACGCTCAACTGCAATAAATATTTTTACATATTTTGTCGCAGTGTTTCAGAATGTTTGGAAGACAATACAAATACTTTAAAACTTTAAAAATGATTATTGAAAGAGATGACACTGATTATGGCTGCATTATGAAACATTTCTAATTAAATTCTCAATTTCATGTATTTACGTTTTATGATTTCTTTTATTCAGACAACTCTATAAGATTCTAGCATTAAATTGTTTTTGTTTCCTTTTTTAAGAAGGGAGGGGTTATTTATAAAATGATTGTGTCTTTTGCCTCATAGTAAATTACAAAACCCCAGCAAATTAAAACAAATAACTAATTATTACGTTTTAAGCATCTTGCTGTCATAAATGTATCTTAAATGAAAGATAGCTGGTGTTACACAATTAACATCTTAGATATCTCAAATAACCGTAAAGTTCAGTTTTTGGAAGTTGATTTTAATCAACTCTCCTATGCAGTTACCCTGACAAAATAAAAGTGAAACAGTGTTTGGACCAAAGCACAAATCATCGCCGCTGACAAGAATTAGTTCTTAAGAATAATTAATAAATCCGAAATAATGTATGCTAAGGCATTGCTTTTCAAGGAAACATATTTATAAATACCTTGAACATAGTTAGATTTTAAATGGTACGAACAATTTAGAATTTTTTTTGTAGTTGTATGTATTCTTACGCCAGAGTTCAATATAGTCTCGTTCAACTCGATGCTCAGCTGTCTCCGTAAATCTCCGACAAGCAGAGAGTCTCTCTTGCTTGTCGGAGATTAACGGCGATATGAACGAGACGAGAGTTCAGTTTTGCTTGGATCCAAAAAGTTTCCAAAAATATTTATATCACTGATACATAGTTTGATTTAATTTATTCTATCTTTAAACATTACTTAACATGATTCATATGGGGTTTTATCAACATTCTTGTGTCGAAAAAGTCCGAAAGTTCAAATTATAAAAATGTGCGTAATTCAAATACAGATTAGAAACTACCTGTACTTGTCATGCAAAATAACACATCATTGATTTTAAAATAAATAACCATCGATAAAATCAACTCCCGTCAGTTCCTCGGTACTTTGATTAAGCTCTGTTCACATATCCGTTTCCAATTTAAATTGACTATTCAAATTAGCTAATATTATTATTTCTACAGTTAAAAAGGGGTAAATTAATGGGCAAGTTCTATTGTAATCTGCCAGTGTTTCTGAATGTTTCTATTTTGTTAAATACACACTATACAACTGTTTTCTAATGGGTGTTTTCGGTTTACTTATTAAATTATTGACCTGTTAAGTTCCAAACCGACAAAAGTTTTCGAGATACATAATCATTTGATAATTATCTTTGCTATATGAATTTGTCTTTGATAAAAACATTTTCTGTGGAATGGATATAAATAACACTAACAAATAATTTTGTAAAATGATAATTATAAGATTGATGCACTGTATAAGAGAATAACACATTCATTTGATAAAAACAAAGTTAACGTACACACCATAACCGTCGTAGTTTCTAAACAAGATGTTTATTCTGTATATGTTGTAAACAGCACCGAGATCCACCTTCCACCACACTGTCTCTTTAGGAGCATTTTGTCCTATTTCTAGCGTCCTCATACATGTTGTTATGTTTCTGTCAACAGCGTTACTAGCGTCATGACGCGTGCCCAAATAGGTATGTGACTGGAAAGCAATTTTGGCGTAGGATATTTCATCTTTAAATAAAAAAAAATGTTGATGATTTTTTTTTTCAAAAAGTGTAATGTTTGATTTAAGAAATGAAGATAATAATTTTTCTATTGATCGACGTATCAAAGAAAAAATTGACCGGAAAACTACGCTACGCGCATTGATGAAAGAGTTTTCCGGTCAATTTTTTCTTTGATACGTCGATCAATAGAAAAATTATAATGTTCATTTCTTATCATTTAATAAAACATTTTCAAATGAAAAAATGTTAAGTGTCATTGATCAAAAATGTAAATAATGTAAATGAAGCGGCGCGTATGAATACAAAACAACAACAGCGACAATATTTAAAATGGATGCGCCTTCTGCTGATGCAGAGCTTCTGAGCTGAATTAATGGATTAAACACAAATAGTGAGTTAACATCTGAACCGGCTGAATTGAAAACAAAAGGAAAATACATGGGATAGCTTGTGATATTATTCACTGTGCTAAGAAATTCGTAATAAAACTAGTTTTCATGTTTGATCGCTGGAATATGCAACTGGAGATAACCATCCAAGGAGAGGCGATCATGGACGAATATAGTTGATATGTCGACAAAGAATAGTATGTATAAGCGACTTTTGTAAACGTTGTGGTAACTAGCTAGCCAGTGATGTACTTAAATGGTATATCTGCCGCTTGGAATGCGCCGGAGGAGTTGATGCATTACTCTTAGTCTTAGCTTTTCTTTACGATGCTTATTCTGATGACCGATCATATACGTGTGTAAATTTAAAAATCATCGTTACTAAATTTGAACAGCAGTGTTACCATGAAAGTGTATAGGCCTATATGTTCGTTATAATTATTATGGAAAAGGATCAGCCAGCCTCGCAGTAATGTTGATTGATCTCAAGCAGACGAAATCGTGAGAAGACGCTTAATTTTCTATTTCGTGAATCAAATAATGTGATTTGTTTATTTTTGAAGGTTAAACTTTCAAGTTTTTATGTTCATAACATTGTATTTTGTCTGCTGACAATAAAACAGACATAACTTTACATTTTGTTGACAGTGTTTATTTTGGAAATTCCCGTTCTATAAATAGTGTTAGATCAGAACAGTTTAAAAAAGTAGATCCAGCAAAAATTTTATTGATGCAGGTATCATAGAAATTTTTCGACCAATCAGAAACGCTGATATCTCATCAAACGAATAAATATTTAATGATAATTTATTTACAGTGATTTTAAATTTTATTAGAAAATCCATATTCCAATAATGTCTTTCTTATGAAGAAGCTTTTAAAATAACTCCAAAAAATTAAAATTAAAAAAAGGCCAAATGTTTCCAACGATAAAATCAATCGAAAAAGCGTAATCAAATTTGAGATAAACAAGGGCACCGCTAAGCAGAGCATTTCCTTGAGACATGAAACATTGTGGAAGGAAATGCATTTTCAGGCATGAATGAAATTGATGAGACAAAAATATTCAGTGTTAAATCAGTGTATATATTATGCACATATACATATATTAACACTTGTTAATGTTTTCCCTTATATAACACTGCGCAATCCGCTTTTATTCTTGAGTACCATCAGCCTGGGTCAAAAGGTAAAAGTAGCACATGAATAATCTAGATGACTACTTTTCCTATGTAAAAGGTAAAAGTAGCGCATGAATAATCTAGATCACCACTTTTTCTATGTACTCAATCACACAAACTATTAGAATGAAAATGTAATTCAGGCATACAGAAAAACAAAACTTATCTGTATTTTGTTATACAAAGTTTTATTCATTCATTTGTTTTACATTAGGGCCTATATAACATCAAATGCTGTGATAAATGAACATGGTTTAAGATTAACGTAAGATAATGTTAATGGATTGACACCGTAATAAAGCGCTCTTGAAATTTACAATCGCAATTTGTCAAAGTAGTTAAAGTCAGTTTTAGTTTTTACCTGACTCTTATTTGACTTAAATTTGGTTATGCGGTAGAATGTTCCATGAAAATGCCTACGTATACTCTTACGAAGCTTTTAATCGCTTTGTTTTTTAAATATTCGACCATTCTGTGAGTTATGTGGAGGTGGTACTTTTCAGCTGAGCTTCAATCGGGGTGGTTTTAATTTGTTCAAGTGAATTTTCTTTATTTTTGTTGGTTTTTTTAAATAAAAGATCGTTGTCTTGTCAAAAGTAGTGTCATTTTTATTTTTCATAATAATGAAATACTTGCAACGTTGTTAAACTAATTTACCTTTAAGTCTTGTTAATTAAAGCGGCTTTCTAGATCAGTACAAATATGAAGCATAGAGCACTGCTATTTTCATAAGTTGCAACAAATGTGAATATAAGTGTAAGAGGGTGGAATTTGAATAATTATTTTATTTTGATATTTATTGAACGTTTATATAAAAAAAAAGTGTCTGTGGTTGTGGGGGATATAACGGGGGGCCTTTGGTGTGTTGGAGTGTGACGTATACCTCTAGGCTAAGTCAGATTTATATGTATAGTAATACATATTATCTTTATTATAGAAAGTATGTTTAGGTTTTTGGTTAATTACTTCGTGATGTCATAGAAAGATTAGCATTCTGGGTAATTCTTGCCTAGCTCACTTTCATTGTCCAAGAGAAAGGCAGAGAGAGAAGATGTAACGTTGTGTCAGGGTCAAGAAATTTAAAATTCACAGTGTGTCCTTGCTTAGGTATCTGTATTTGTTAATTTCTTTGCTTATTGGAACGATAGTGAGTGTTTAAACACATTTTATTTTCTATTTGATACTGAGATATATTATTTTGTAAAGTTTTTTAATGACAATAGACAAACCTGTACTTACATGTATTAGACAATGGAAAAGGGTAATGCTATAGATAAATGAATAATAAAGAGTATTGGTAGTACATGTATAATTATGATATTTACATTGTATATTACAAGTGTGATTAATATATTTTTTATTTAAATTTTTAGGATCTGTCAACATTTATGTATACAAGCTAAAAGTTGAAATAAAGAACCTCAACACAATATTAAGAGTGTTACATAAGAATTGAAGTACCATCATAGATATATATCGAGAAATAAATACGGGTTGGTACGTGATCAAAACTTCATTTAAACCCTTCCAGGTTTGTGAGATTTGAACACGTAACAAACCAGTATTTATATCCCGATATACATCAAAAAATCATACCTTACTAAGGTCTTCCATTTAAACCCCAGGCAGCGGTAGTCACTACCGCATTTTCTATGGGAGGAGCTTATCAAGATAAGAGAAATCAGATAAGTTATAATTAGCATCACTTCTCCTCACCAGCTGATAAGCACATGGTTTATCTGATAACACAGATTACTGACCACTCATTTTCAATAGCCTAAGACTTTACAACCAATGTTTGGAGTGTAAGAAAAAAAATTGTTGATGGAACATTCCATACTGTTTATATGTATATGTTTTAAAGGTAAACAAATCATTATAAATAAATATTAATTTGTGTAAGATTTACAGTTTTAATAAAATTGCTTACATTATATAGACATATAATCTAAGTAAAATGATTTATCACTGAAACAAATTAACCAAGTCACTTTTCATAAAAAAGCTTCAATAATGCTGTCCCACAAAGTGAATGCAAATTTGTTTGTTTTCGGTACAAGGTTGTTGTGGCCAGATCGAGATATTGGTCGCCGTGCATCTTCAAAGTTACTAATTGATGTGTATTCTCGGTCCACATTTTCATTCCAGTCTAGGACAGCCATGTTTGACCTCCGTTTATACTCCTCCTCACCAAATTTTATTCTTTTATCATGATAGACGAGAAGGGCATTGTTAAAAGATTGTTTTTATAGTGCTCAACAATAATATCTAGACATTGTCGCAACTTCACAGGGGAACCTTGGCAATTTTTCATTGCATAATATGTATGCGTTTTAATTGATGCAACCTTATCTCAAAGATCAGGATGCCAAGTAACACCCATATATTTTTTAGGACCGCTTGCAATTTTTTTCATTTCCTTGGTGACTCCTTTACTTGCATGCCACGTATCATTTGCATTTGTTACCTGTGGTTGATGTACTGCAAGATATTTGTTAACACTTGCATTTCTGTCATGTCCATGGATGTTAATTGATGTGTCATTTTCATCAAAATGTTGGTACATATTTTAAACTCCCCTGATTTCATGAAGCTGGCTAACAGGATCATCTTGTCTAGTTACCACAGCCAAACCAACAACACGATGATGTGTTTGACCAATAGCAACGACGTCTGATTGGGCTGCATTTCTCCTCCAACCATGGCGGGCATCTGTCATAATGTTTATCCAATAAAAAGGGACATCATTTTCTTATGTCTTTAAAACTTCAGTTGTTACTTCTTCATGGATTCATTGATTGCAACTTTTATTGACTCCTTAGCCAGGTCTTCTGTCATAGAGCAGTACAAATTATGGTGACTTTCAAATGCACTCTCCAGAACGATACCTATATTAGCAGAGTCACAAATACGTTTGTATTGACTGTAACGAACACCTGTTCGTTACCTGAGATTTGCAAGAAATAATCTACCAGGTAAATGCTGGGAGGAATCTGCTGTGACCAGGTGATTGTCTTTACAAGTGAAAGTTACTTTAGCTGTATGACCAAATCTTTGCAAGTTTTTAACATCCAAGATTTCAGTGCATGTTTGATTGTGATGCTGAATGCCGGTGCAAATATTTCTCATCGCTAAATAGGTTGTGAGAAACATATTTTCATTTGTGCTTTTTTTATCACATGGTAAATATGGTTGAAAATTAACATTTCTCTCATCATTTGCATCATCAACCAGTCCATTCAATTGCAAGTAAAAGTCAAATATTGCATTCACCACTTGTTCGTTCGTCACAGAAGACACTTTCTCAGCCATGCATAGTTTGATTTTATCCATTTTGTTGTAAACTGATACTTAATCATCTTCTGATTTAACATAAAATCGAATACATCCTGTAACATGGGGTTTTTCCTGAAGTTTACGTTTTCAATTCCGTGCTTTCATTTCCTCTCCGCAGTCTGATCTTCGTTTCTTTCTTCCATGTTGTTCTCTTTTTTCATCGCGAATTCTCTTTGTACTTTCTCCATCCATTTTACTGACTTCTTATTTTACAACTGATGAGTTTGATATATTTGTGTGTTTGTTATTATGCACGTTTCCCACCTGCTGAGTCTGCAGAGCTTTTGGCCAGTATGGGATTACTTCAGGGTTATAAATAAGTTTTGTTTTCTTTGGGTATAATAATTAAATTGAGTTTTTCTGATAGGTATTTTGATTGTTGTATGACTTTTTTTTATTGATAATTCATAGCTATTTTTGCTCAATAAAATTTAAAGCTTTAAAGATACGAAAACCAAAACATATGACAAACTGCAGCCCCCCCCCCCCCCCCTCAATATGTTACTGCATGGGATTGTTTCTTATTGACCAGTGAGAAACTTTCCCGCCAAACTTCACAGCATGGTCTGTTGGAAGAGTTTATTGTCTTTGGTCAGGGGTATAGTAGTGGCACTAAACTATGATATGTTTAATTAATACGTAGTCATTACCATTAAACAATGAATCATCTTTTCATTATGTTGGATATATATTTTGTTCTTTCTTTTGTTAGTAAAAACAAGTAGTTGCTTTATATTCAAAAATGTAATAAATTAGTCTGGTACCCCTGGTAAAGTGAAATAGTCTGTCTTGGAATCAGTCTGGCCATTCTACAGGAAATCATCAGTGAATGTAACACTCTAGTTTTTCTTTGTTCTTTGCTTTACCATGTAAATGTCACAACCAAGAATGCAAGTTTGTTTGAACATTACAGAAGTTGAATTTCATTCAATCAGAGCTCTATTTTCACACAGTGAATGGGATTTTGACTCGTGCGTTGTTTTTAATAATTGGAAAGAAGAAAATACAGATGAAGAGATAAGAGCTGGTCAGAATGTAAGTGCTACCAGTGATAACAATCCTGACATCAACGAGCAGCAAGCAGCAGGTGGTGATCCTGGACATGGAGGGGATGATGCAATACCAGAGATCAATGACCAGGAATGTATGTATTGTTTTTGCCACCCATTCGTGACCTCATACCGACAGGAGTGGCTCGGAAATGGTGCACCACCCCATACTAGGAATTCTACTATTAGGAAAACAAAGTATAACAAGTTTTGGACTATGATGTCACGTAGATATGCATGGAACCATCCCAGATATCAAGCGAAAAAAGCTGCACATTTTAATCGTGATGAAGAAGTAGAAAACATTGTATGGACACAGAGAAATAATGCCAGAATGTGTTTTATCTCTAGTGAGGGATTTATACCCTAACCCCCCTGGTCGACCTTACATGGGACACAAGTGGGCTTGATTCGTGGACGTCACAAAATAAATGTGCAATATAAATTACAATTTAATTATTTTTTTCAGTAAACACTTCATCATATAACTTTTTAGTGAAACATTTGGATTATAAACATAATATATCATTGCTGCAAGGCATATCAATAAAGTAAGTCCTTTATTTCACTTGTTCTCTGTTCACATGGTTCTATTTGTTGACATTTCTGATGTGGTAATTAGGATTCCGTTTGACCTAGGGTCAAACTTCCTTATGCAGAGCAGTGGAAATTTGAAATCTTATCACTTCAGATGAAAAAAGTATGAATTTTGGTATTAAAATAATTTTTTCAAAGCTTCATTTTTAATTTATAGATGTATGAGATGGAGAGGTACAACCATGCAAAATTTTATTATATTGACAATTTAACATGGTGAAACTTTTCAAAATTTCTCTGCTCTGGTCAACATGTCAAGAAATAAGTGATTTTCAAAATATAGCTCCTCCCATTTCCTTTTATACCCCTGCCTGGGGTTTAAGGTCTTCCGTTTCCAACGGAAGACCTTATAGTTTTCGTACTGTTTCTTTTTATTAAGGTCTTCCGTTTCCAACGGAATACCTTATTGCTTTCGTACTGTTTATTTTTTTTTCCCAAACTTTGTGCACCCGATTTTTCGAAAACTACTCGACCGATCTCAACAATTTTTTCACAGATGATGGGACATTATCTGAATTTTATAAGTTTTTGAATTTTTTGTCCTCGTCACTTCCAGTCCAGATTTACGGTCGATTTTGTAATTTTTTACGACCAATTATGTGCAGAGCTGATCTCAGAAACTATTAGAGTTATGACTTTGAAATTTTCAGGATAGGTAGAGCATGGTTTGAAGTTGTGCACTATATAGTTGTTTTGGACCAGTGGTGGTATTCCTTGGAGCTCGCCTAGGCACGAAAATGGGGTACAGATTTCGAATCAAATTTTCATTTGTTTTGATCAGTATCTTTTTATCAGTTGATATTTTGTTAAGACATATAGAACAAAAGTAGTAGAGAATCAAACGTTCTATCCAATAAAATCAAGAAAAAGGGGATGGTCCTTTTAATTAGGGACCAAGAGACTCGTAAAGTCTATTACGAAAAACTTGAAAACGATGAATATTTTCTTATGCATATTATAAAATCGAAGTTGTTGATCTCTACATTATAGGTTCGAAAAAGTCATCGTCAGGCCCATGTTTAACGTAATTAGGGATTCTTATTCTTTATCTTAATTTTTTTTTTATTTAGGGGGGGGGGGGGTAATTTTGAATTGTATCGATATTTCATGGTATCATTAAAACTAAAAAAAAATCGGACGGAAGACCTACTCGTTACTCGTAACGAGGTCGTATCTAGTTAAGGTCTTCCATTTCCAACGGAAGACATTATTGTATTTTTCTTATTATTTTTTTTCCACAAATTTTGTGCACTCGATTTGTCAGAAACAATTCAGCCGATGTCTATCATGTTTTCACAGATGATTGACAGAGGTCATAATTCTAGACTTTTTCTAAATTTTGAAATCGTCACTTCCGGTACTGAGTTATGGCGGATTTTCTATTTTTTTACGACCTATTTTGTGCAGAGCTGATCTCAGAAACTATTAAAGATATGAATACGAAATTTCCAGGATAGGTAGTCTATTATTTAAAGTTGTGCACTATTATCTTGTTTTACGCCAGTGGCGCCATTTCATTGAGCTCGCATAGGCACGAAAATTGGGTACGAGTTTTCATTTAACATTTTCATACCTTTTGATCTGTATCATTTTATCAGTTGATATTTTGTTAAATAATATATAACACTAGATACGATCTCGTTACGAGTAACGAGGAGGTCTTCCGTTCAATTTTTCGAACGATACCATTAAAATATCAATGAAGTTTCAGAATTTCCACTCACATTTTAACATACAGCACATTAAAGATTTAAGGTTTTACTCCCCTAAAAATTCCTAATTACGTCATTAATGGGTGTGGCAATGAGTTTTACAAACTGATATTGTTACGATCAACAACTTTGCTTCTATAATGCATTACAAAATCTTCATCGTTTTTAAGTTATTTGTAATAGAGTTTAAGAGTGCCTTAGCCCTTAAATAAAGGGGCCAGCCCCTTTCTCTGGATTTTGTTGGAAAGAACTATTGATTTTCTACCACTTTTGTTATATATGTCTTAACAAAATATCAACTGATAAAAAGATATAAATCAAAACGTGTGAAAATTTTGAATGAAAATTCGTACCCAATTTTCGTGCCTAGGCGAGCTCCAAGAAATAGCGCCACTAGCGCAAAACAACACAATAGTGCACAACTTCAAACTATAGACTACTTATCCTGAAAATTTCATAGTCATATCTCTGATAGTTTCTGAGATCAACTCTGCACAAAAAGGGTCGTAAAAATGTGCAAAATGGCCGATAAATCGGTACCGGAAGTGACGACAGGAAAAAACTCAAAAATGTATAAAGTTTATATCAAGCCTCATCTTCTGTGAAAAAATGGTTAAAATCGGTCGAACAGTTTTCGAGAAATCGCGTGCACAAAATTTGTGGAAAAAAATAATAATAATAAGAAATCGTACGAAAACTATAAGGTCTTCCGTTGGAAACGGAAGACCTTAAAAAGTGGTAGAAAATCAAAAGTTATTTCCAATAAAATCAGGAAAAAGGGGCTGGCCCCTTTAATAAGGGACCAAGAGACTCATAAAGTCTATTACGAATAACTTGAAAACGATAAATATTTTGTTATGCATTATAGAATCAAAGTTGTTAAACACTACATTATCAGTTTTGAAAAAAAGTAATCGTCAGGCCCATGTTTGACGTAATTAGGGATTTTTATTCAATATTTTATTTATTTTTTTTGGGGGGGGGGGGTGTTAATTATGAAATTGTATCAATATTTCAAGGTATCATTTAATTTTTTTTTAAAAATCGGACGAAAGACCTACTCGTAATTCGTAACGAGGTCGTATGTAGTTATTGCTCTCTTTTTTTTCTTACCGATTTTGTGCACGCGATTTCTCGGAAACGGCTCAACCGATTTACGTCAAACTTTTAGATCTGACAGGTATTGATCTGAACCTTGTTTGAAAATTTTTTGAATGATGACGTCACTTACGGTTTTGAGATATTCACAATTTAACGATTTTCAGAGGGTCGGCTTGTCCGGGGATAAACTCCTAAACTATTTAAGATATTGAGTTCAAACGTTCAGGGATTGTAGACCTATACATGACAATCGTTTACTCCTATATTACGTAATTAGGGATTTTAAGGGGCCAGCATTTCAAAACTTTGATCTTTAATATCTCAAAATGGAGGAAAATTCTGAAAAGCAATATTGAACAGAAGATGCTCAAAATATTAAGCTAAACAATATGCCACCTAAATTTCTTTGTTTTGCGGTCCTTTAAAGGAGTTACAGGGTCGGCCCCTAAAACGACTTTCTCCAGATATCTCGAGAACGGTACATAATTTCTAAACACTTGTTAAACAAAATGTGTTAGAATGTACAAGAACACACTTATGACATCAAGAAAAAGGAGCTGGTTCTTCAAAGAAGGGGCTGAGAGGGCTCTAAAGTCTTTTAATTATATCTTTTTACGGTGAAATATTTTGTAGTACGTTATAGAAGCAATTATGTTAATTATAAGTTTATTTACCTATACATGGCAATCATTTGCTCCTATATTACGTAATTAGGGATTTCAAGGGGCCTGAAGTCCAAAACGTTGATATTCAATATCTCAAAATGGAGGATCAGTTTGAGCCTAACAATCTGCAACCATAATTTCTTTGTTTTGCGGTCCCTTAAAGGAGTTACAGGGTCGGCCCCTAAAAAGACTTTCTCCAGATATCTCGAGAACGGTACAAATTTCTGAACATCTGTTGAACAAAATGTGTTTGAATTGACAAGAACACTCTAATGATATCAGGAAAAAGGGGCTGACCCATCAAATAAGGGGCTGAGGGGGCTCTAAAGTTTTTAAAGATGACTCTTACTGTGAAATATTTTGTAATACATAAAAGAAGCAATTAAGTTCACTATAAGGTTATATACCTATACATGGCAATCAATTGCTCCTTTATTACGTAATTAGGGATTTTAGGGGACCGTAAGTCCCAAAATTTGATCCTTAATATCTCGTAAAGGTCTTCCGTTTCCAACGAATTTCTCAGAAACGGCTGAACTGATCTACGTCAAACATTTCAGATCTGATAGGTATTGATCTGAACCTTGTTCGAATTTTTTTTGAATGATGACGTCAATTCCAGTTTCGAGATATTTACAATTTAACGATTTTCAGAGGGTCGGCGTTGTGCGAGGGTAAACTTCTAAACTATTTGAGATATTGAGTTCAAATTTTCATAGATCGTAGACTAAAGGTTGTGTATCTGAAAAGTGGTACATATATTTTTTGTGACCAAAAGCGCCGAAGCTCGCCCGAGCTCAAAAATTACGGTTGAAAAAGCGTCGAGATATTTTGTGGTTTTCTTTCAATATCCCTTTTCACGAAAGTATTTTGTAAAAACTTGTAGAACAAAAAAACTTTTTAAAGTCAAGAGCTTTCATTTGGCATCAAGTAAAAGGGGCTGGCCCTTAAAATTAGGGGCCGAGAGGGTTTTTTTTAATGGTAACTTTTTATTATGAAATATTTTGATATACGTTATAGAAACAATTATGTTTCTTATAACGTTGTTTACCTATGCATGTCAATTATTTTCTCCTTCGTTATGTAATTAAAGATTTTAAGGGGCCAGATATCTGAAACTTTGATCTTTAATATCTCATAATGGAGGGAAATTCTGAAAAGCAATATTGAACAAAAGATGCTCAAAATAATTTGCTAAACAAAGTGCAACCAAAATTTCTTTGTTATCCGGTCCCTAAAAGTAGGACATATCGGCCCCTAAAAAGATCCTCTCAAGATATCTCGAGAACGTTACAAAATTCCTAAACACTTGTTGAACAAAATGTGTTGAAATGACAAGAGCATTCTTATGAGATCAAGAGACGGGTAGATAGTCTTTCATACATAATTCTTAGATCCCGCCTCCATTTCCAGATATGTTTCGATGACGAATATTAAGGGCAATGTCATTTCCTCTTCTTAAAGTCGGACGGAAGAACTCCTCGTTGCTCGCACCGAGATTGTGTATTTTATTAAGATAAAACGGAAGACCTTATTGTTTTCGTACTGTTTCTTATTATTAAGGTCTTCCGTTTCCAACGGAAGACCTTATAGTTAAGGTCTTCCGTTTCCAGCGGAAGACCTTATTGTTTTCGTACTGTTTCTTTTTATTATTTTTTTTTTCCAAATTTTGTGCACGAGGTTTCTCGAAATCTATTCGACCGATCTCAACCATTTTTTCACAGATTGTTGGGCGTGATCTAAACTTAATACATTTTTCTTAATTTTTTCGTAGTCACTTCCGGTACCGAATTGTCGGCCATTTTGTAATTTTTGACGACTTATTTTGTGCAACTATAAACTCGGAAACCATAAGCAAGGCACTCTTAAACTCTATCACAAATAACTTAAAAACGATAAAGATTTTGTAATGCATTATAGAAGCAAAGTTGTTGATCGTACCAATATCTATTAGAAAAAATCATTGCCACGCCCATTTATAACGTAATTAGACATTTTTAGGGGCCAAAGTACTTAAACTTTGACGCAATATAACTAGAGAAGTAGACATTTTTTTTTTTTTTTTTTTAAATTTTTTTTTTATTAAATAATGATTTTATTTGAAATTACATACAAATTGCTTGAGGTAATACCTCCGCAGAGGCCCTCTTTGTATACCTTACCTGGGGTGCCTGGGGCCCCCTGGATCGGTAACTATGTAGCAAAAAAAATGAGGATACCTTATACATTTATATTTTTACAAAGTAAAGTTAATAAAGTGAAGTAATATAATTATAATCATAGTAGATCATACACATATCTAACTTAATAGTGCGAATTTATCATTTTTTTTTTCCTTATGTAAAGATTTATCGAAAAAAAACAAAATATATATATATATATGAAAACAATTCTAAGTCATAATTTAAATACAATTTACGAATAAACATGTAATAGGAATTGACAATTGTGAATATAGAGAATATAAAATGCGGTACTATGCGGTAGGACTTGCTTCTACAGTCACAGTTCTTTTTGTCCTATACCGCATAAAAGTACGAGAGCCAGGTCGCCCTCTAGTTCATTATATTCTAATACAACATTATTGTTATTACTATTTCATATTTTACAATTTACAGCATTTCAGAAAGAGTTCTAAGTATACAGTAATCAAAATTGACAGTTTGTGCTTGCTGATTTACAAGGAAAAAGCTTGCAAGCGATGCCCTTAAAAATAAAATTAGGCCTTCATTTGTGACATTGTCTTCTATCAATTTACATTTCATTTTGTATTTAAAAATTTTACATGCAATGAAGGATATTACATTGTTTAAAACTACATTGCTTTCGTTTCCATTATAAATGAAACCCAAAACAAGATGTTTCCAAGGAATATTAATTTTAAGTATAGCAGAAACCTTTTTCCAGATGTTTTTTACAAGTATACAGTCGAAAACCATATGTTTTGTATTTTCAATTTCTCGACAATACGTACAAAATTTATCAATATTTTTATTCCATTTGCTAAGGTATAGATTATTTGGCAACAGATTGTGCAATAATTTAAAATTAAATTCAGCAATGCTTTTATCATTAATTTTTACAATTTTTTCATCATATATTTTTCGCCAACACAATGAGTTTATGTCGCTAAATTCATTTTTCCATTTACTCTCCATGATAGGTTTTTTGGATTTGTCATCAAGTAGTATTTTATAGAAGAAGCCAGATTTCGTTTTACCGATATCTTTTATTTCTCCTTGTAATTTAAAATGAAATTCATTTTTGATATTTATATATCTCCTCCTGCTTGTATCATTATGTATTTTAGAGTGAAAAACGTTTTTTAGTGTTAGATATTCACAAAGATAATTTCTTTTCGATTTTAATATAGTAGCTATTTCATTGAGCGATTTAAAACCATTATCATTCACAAGGTCTTTCACATAACAAAAGCCGCTTTCGAACCAGTTCTGAAAATATAAAACTTTTCCCTTGAATTTAAAGTTTACGTTAAACCAAATATTCTGCCGTAATATTTTTTCCACAGTATCAATGCTTTTTGGAGTTTTGCATTCATTAAATGCAGTAAATACCTCTTTGTAGAATTGTGGAAGTCCTTTCAGACTATTAAAATCAGAAGTGTTTGTTACGCTTGATTCTAGAATATATTCGATTTTCATCTTATGATTTGCTAAACATGCATTTAAAAATTTACTTAAATTACTCTTATTTTGTGTAAGTTTTGAAATCCAAGCTGCTTTAGTAGCTTTAATTTTGATTTCTGGGTCAATTATTCCTATACCCCCCTCTTTTATCTCGCGAATTAATGTGTGCCTTTTGATGCGTTCACGATTGCCCCATAAAAATGAAAAAAATTAGTTTATTTAATTTTTTAAAGTAATCATTTCCCGGATTTTCTAAAACCGTTGCAGTGAAAATGATTTTTGATAGAATAATCGAGTTTACAATTTGACATTTACCGAAGATAGTAAGCTTTCGACATCTCCACGAATCCAGTATCTTTTCAAATTCCTTTAATTTACATATCCAATTTTTTTCGTTACATATTTTTTTGTTTAGTCCAACATATATACCTAAGCATTTTAAAGTATCTTTATTTATTCTTACTTGATATACGTGTGTTTGGCGATCTAATCTTTCTCTAAGAGGTCCTAAAATGATGCATTCCGTTTTAGTCATATTTAAATTTGTGCCCAACATTTTGCCAAATTTTTTAAAAATGTTTAGCGCATTTTCCAATGATAATTGATCTTCCAATGTAAATGTACTATCATCAGCATGTTGTATACATTTAATTTCTTTTTCCAACGAACTAATTTTGAACCCCTTTATATCTCCACAATTCTGTATTTCTAGATTCAATATTTCCATTACGAATAAAAATAATAAGGCTGATACTGGACAACCCTGTCTTATTCCACGTTCCATTCTACATTTCCGTGACAGCCAGCCATTATTTTTTACATAAAAACATGGGTTTATATAAAGTATGTGTATCCATTTTATAAAGTTCGGCCCGAAATTGAATTTTTGTAGTGTTTTAAATAGGAAGTTCCATTCAACCGAATCGAAGGCTTTTTGAAAATCAGCGAAAAGTAATATGCCATCTTTGTTATTATTTTCACAGTACTCTAGAATATCTAATATAAGTCTAGAATTATAACCTATAAATCTACCTTTGATATACCCTGTTTGGTTTTCATTTATTATATTATCCATTACTTTTTGTAGTCTTTTAGCAAAGACACCAGCTATGATCTTGTAATCTATATTAGTTAAACTGATCGGTCTGTAGTTTTCTATTTTTTCTAGAGAACCCTTTTTATATATAAGTGATAAAATTGAGCATTTTTGTGTTGTGGAAAGTTCACATTCTTCGAAAGAATGCTTCAGAGCATTGTAAAAATATGTTTTTAAGTGTTTCCAAAACATTTTATAAAATTTTACTGGTATACCGTCATTGCCTGGAGATTTATTTTGTTTCATATTGTAAACTGCCTCGGCACATTCTTTTAAAGTGTGAAAAATTTCAATTATTTCTTTTTATTTATCTGATATTTTGTTTTCAGGATTTATTTCACTTAAGTAGTTTTCAATATGCGCATCTGGGACGCGTCTGCTCGAATAGAGATCATCATAAAATATGTAAAGTTGTTTTAAGATTTCATCCGTTTTAGTGTATATATGTCCATTATTATCTACCTTATTGATTACATTATGAGATTGGTGTTTATTTTCAAGCCTAAGAAAGTAGGACGTATTTCTTTCCCCTTCATTGATCCACTTTGCTCTCGATCTGATCTGTGCGCCTTTCGCTTTATGTTTGTATAATTCGTCTAACTCGTTTTCTAATTCTCTCTTCTTTTTGACATTAATTTGTGCATAATCAGAACTTTCAATTTTTTCAATTTCCTTTTCAATCGATTGAATTTTATTTCTTATTGTTTTACCTTTTTGTTTACAAAAAATTATACTTAAATTTCTTATCTGTATCTTAATTAAATCCCATTTGATATGCGGATTGATCTCATTTTCTATTTCATCTGGTAGGTTGTTTAAAAAGTCATTCATTGTTTTAACATAATTTGCATCGTGTAATCAGATACATTTAATTTCCAAAAGCCTTTTCCTCTTGTGTTACCCGATATTCTAAACTTAAAAAC